>NC_057800.1:728312611-728432145 GCF_018294505.1 Triticum aestivum | reverse complement strand
GGAACCGGCACTAAAGGGCCTTACGAACCGGTGCTATTGCCCGGTTCTGCACTAGTGCTACTTCCTCTGTTTTTATTTATTTCTCATATTAGCTTGTCTAAGATCAAAATTTATAAACCTTGATCAAATTTATAGAAAAACCAGTACATATACAGCACCAAATCAATACCATTAGATTCACTATTGAATATATTCTAACATCATATAAATTTGTTATTGTGAATTTTTATATTGTTCTTGATAAAGTTTATAAAATTTGTCTTTAGTCAAAACTAATATGTGGAGTAAATAAAAATGAAGAGAGTATCATATTTGGACATTTTTATTGGAAAAAGAACAAAAATATCATTGGCCGAACCATAAGCCTATATAGGCTACTATATAGACTGTCCTATTTTTAATTCCACCTAGCTAGCATACCTAATAAAATATCCTTCAAAGATATGTTAAAATTCAAAAGATTATTGTCTTTGTGACACCATACATGTTCGTGCCTTTTATATGCGTGCAAAAGTTCATGCCAAAATAACAAACTATATGCTCCCGTAAAAAAAATCTAAATGTGCCCTTAAAAAGCAAATTTGGATAAACTTTCAATTGTGTGCACTTAATAGCCATCCCACTTAATCTGTATGTTGTGCTGTTTAATACGTGGGACTAGTTAGATCATGGTTCAATAAATCCTCTATCAAAAGAAGACATGAAAAATATATACCACTACTGACACTTGGCGATGCTACTTCCGATAAATACAATTGCGACAATATAGCATATATATAGTACAGATAATCATACACTGAATCTCGCAACTGTGTATTACTATTTCACATGTCATAGGTATTTAATCATACCTTGCAACTTTTGAGAGCAAGGCGCTCGAGGGCAGGAGTCTTGTGTAGCAAACGCCAGAGAGTTTGCAGTCCGTCGCCAAGGTTACAGTCGTCCAGGACCAGGCTTTTGAGGTCGGGGAACACGCAGCAGGGTTCGTCCAGCACTACCTGCAGAAGCACGGGGTGCGTACGTGGTATTTCCTGGAAACCAGAGAGGTGCAAGCTGGTGACATTGCACAGAGAGCCGAGGAGGTCGCACAGATTGCTAATCACGGGACGTGTAGTGTCTGGTTTGTTTTCACAGCGGTCGTCCAGTAGGCGGATGGATGCTTTGGCAAGACAAGGTAGCTCCCCTATGGTGATGTCCAAGTCGGGGAGACGGGCGAGCGGGAACTCGAGCCGCAGCGACAACAGGCCAGGAGCGGCGATGTGGCCAAAGAGCGGCAACGTCAGGCAGTCCTAGACGACGGTGAGGTTCCTGAGCGTGTCGGACACGATGTACCCGAGGGCGCTGTTCCTGATCTCCAGGTCTTGCAGGGCGGGGAGGCTGTTGGTGCCGAAGAGATTCTCGATGGTTTGGCTGAGGAGAACGTTGTCGATGCGGAGCTTGGCGAGGCGCCCAAAGCAGGCGCCGGCGTTGGAGAAATAGGAGGGTTGCCTCATCGGGACACCGTCGATGGTGATGTTGATGGCCGCCGGTGACAGCCTCAGGCCGCGGCGAATCCACCTGCTGATCATATCCTTCTCGGTGCTGCCGTGCCGGCGTCCGTCATCTTGACGGTGGATGCGCAACCGCAGGGTGTCGGTGTATTAGAGTAGGGGTACCCTAGTATTCCGAACTTGTGCACGGGCAGTCGCAGCGTTCCGCGGCAAGACTTGTCGGGTGACCGCCGAGATCCTCCGTGGTTCCTATGGAGCCATTCAAGGACAAAATATCCAAGCCAAGGAGACAAGACCCCGGCAAGAGGAGCTTATCGGGAAGGCCAACCAAGGCAACTCAAGGAACTTGCCGCGACGCGCGGCGCGTCCCGGCAAGGCCCGGTGAGCGACAAGCTCCCGGACGCGACAAGACAACGACCGCGGCAAGGCGCTTGCCGCGGCAAGCCATCACTCTGTGCCCGCGCTCCAGCACATCCACCAACGTGTCGCTCTGGGACCCTTCCAGGCGTACGTGGCGGGAGGCTGTGCAGCCAGCGGTGAGCGGTGGCAAGCGGCGCTGACAAGATAGCCATCGTGGCGAGCGGTGGCGTCCTTAACGGTCCCTTTTGCACTATTTAGACGATGCAGACGGGCATTTAATGCCCTTGTCCCCTGCAGTCAGGGTTAGGTATGATACACTGTAGCAGGTAGTTGTACCAACCGCAACACCTTTCCATTTTTACCCTTGTCTGCGTTGCCACCTGTCGGTGACCCCTTGAGCATATAAAAGGAGGCCCATGCGCAACGTAGAAGGGAGAGGAGAACACTCAGGCTCGGTCTCGTTAGCTGCTGGGGTGTACTGTAGCACTCCGCGCTCCCGAGCAAGAACTCAATACAAACCATAAAGCAGGAGTAGGGTTTTACGCATCCGTGTGGCCTGAACCTGGGTAAACTGCTCGTGTGCTTCGCCTCGATCCGCTCTTCGTGCGACCCTCGCCCCCGCCGAACCGAAAGGGACCCGGTCCGCCGGTCCCATAGGTGCTCGTGGATTAGTCCCCCGACATCTTTGGCGCGCCAGGTAGGGGCATCGAGGTTGTGTGAACCAGATCCGGCGTTCACACGAGCTAGATCTTCATCATCTTCATCGACATGCCGCCGAAGAAGAAGGCTTCGGAGGCGGCTGCTCCGTCCGCGCCGAACCCACCACCGCCGGAGCAAACGTCTGATGGGGCAGACGCCGGCGGAAGAACGGGCGTCGACGAGGGAGCTCATGGTGCTGCCAGGTCCAAGGACAAGGCTGCGCTGCCCATCGGCGGCGTAGCCGGCTCCCACAACGACCGGGCGCACTCCAAGACCTCGGCGTCCGTACATGCACCGCGCCCATCTCAGGAGGCGCGGGACCGGCAGCGTAATGGTGCTCACAGTACCATGCGTTTGCTGGACCAAGATCGAGCTGGTGGATCTCGGAGTGCTCAAGACCAGCATGCACGCCAACATGCTGGCACGAGCGAGGCACGGTCGCCTGGACGGGATACTGCTCCTTCTAACATAGTTAGAAGTCCGAGCATATCCCGCTCCTCGCACCGTTCGCCACCGCCACCCGCCACTCCAGCAGAAGCTTTGGCGCGAGCTCAACTGCTCCTGGACTACCCTCCAACGGCAGACAAGATCGACGACTGGAGGGCCACAATTCAGAGTCTCATCGGCTTCGCCAACGGCGACACTCAACGGCAGCCGAGCACGTCGCAGCCGCGGCAAGTCAGCCAGGCACGAGCCGGTGGCGACAAGACCGGTGGGGGCGCAACCACTGTGCACTCTCCGCCCCGAAGGCCAAGATCGCCGACTCGCCGGATCCACCTCGACAGCGACTCTACCGCGTCATCAGATCCACGAGCTCGTCGCGATCAGCGCCAAGTTCTTCACGAACGACAGTAAGAAGACGCTCGTACTCGCATCGAGCGCCGAAGAGAAGCGCGACGTCAATCAGACCAGCGCGCTGGGCCCTCTGTCGACATGCATGCGCCAGGGGAACCAGGCGACTTGCCGTACGCGGTAGGTTGCCCTGCATTTACTCGTGAGCTGCGGCAAGTCCAGTGGCCTAGCACGAAGAATTTCAAGCCAGACGTACCAGAGAAGTACGACGGCAAGTCGCATCCGTCGGAGTTCCTCAGCATCTACACCATCGCGGTGCAGGCTGCCGGGGGGCGGGACGACAAGATCCTTGCCAACTACTTCCCGCTGGTGCTCAAGCCCAACGTCAGGTCCTGGCTCATGCACTTGCCGGACGACTCCATATCCTCCTGGGCAGACCTATGCCATTAGTTTGTCGGCGCCTTTACAGGCGGCCACAAACCCCATTGCCAAGAGAGTGACCTTCATCTGCTCGCCCAAAAGGAAGGAGAGCCCCTGTGCAAGTACATTCAGAGATTCAGCCGTGTACAACACAACATCCCAGATGTCCACCCTGTCGCGGTCATCAGCGCGTTCCATCAGAACGTGCGTAACCGCAGGATGCGGGAGGAGATGGCGATGTGCAAGATCAGAGACGTCAGTGAGCTGTATGCCCTGGCCGACAAGTGTGCACGTGCTGAGGAAGGGAGGAAACTCTCCGGAGAGAATACAGGAGCAGGAGGATCTGACAGCGAGAATGCTGCCCTGGCAAAGAAAAACCGGCGGCGGAACAACAGGAAGAAGAAAGGCAAAGATATGCTAGTCATTGAGCAGTCCGGCAACGAAGGTGGCGCCAAGAAAGCCAAAACTGGTAGCTCCGGCAAGGAGATTGCCGCAAGCACCAACTGCCAGACTGTGGCAGTCGCCGACAAGCAGGACGACACCGACAAGCAGTACTGCAAGATCCACCGCACCAAGGGCCATGACCTCCAGAGCTGCAAGAAGGTCGAACAGCTTGTCCAGCAGCAAAAGGCTGAATACGAGCGACGCGACAAGGAGAGGGCCCAAGGAGGCGCTGGAGAATCCGGCAAGAAGCGCGCCGGCCGGGGAGGACGCCGCGGCAAGGCCAAGCAGCGGCAAGGAGACAGACCTCCCCGCGGCCGCGACAAGGATGAAGATGACGACGACGACGAAGACATGGATGATGTCGAGACCAGTGAGCAGGAGTTCCATAAAGCCAAAGAGGTCTTGTGCATTGACGGCGGTGCTTCTCTGCATACTTCGCACCACCAACTCAAGCAGTGGGTGCGGGAAGTCAATGCGGCGGAACCACCTGTCGAGTCACGCAAGCTTCCGAAATGGTCCAACACGCCTATCATCTTTGATACTGAGGACCACCCTGATCGCACAACTGCGGTCGGGTGCTTGCCGATGTTGGTTTCACCAACTATCCACAACCTCAAGGTCACTAAGATGCTAGTTGACAGCGGGGCCGGCTTGAACCTGATCTCCTCCGCTGTACTCCAGAAACTCCAGATCCCTGACAGCGAGCTTGAAGAGACCGGCACATTCCAAGGAATCAACCCGGGAAGGAGCAAGCCGAAGAGAAAGGTCACGTTGCCAGTAACATTTGGCAGCAAGGTGAACTTCAGGACTGAGAGGGTCACTTTTGACGTTGCCGATTTTCCATTGCCTTACAATGGGATACTTGGCCGTCCAGCACTCGCCAAATTCATGGTAGCCTCTCACTACGCATACAACATGCTGAAGATGTCAGGCCCGATAATCATCATCTCTTTCCCTGGCGACAAGAAGGATGCTCTTATCTGCGCCGACAAGATCTACCGGGAAGCGGCAGCCGCAATAGATCGCAAGTCACCTACCGTTGAAGCTCCCGGGGGCAAGAAGAAGACCAAGTCCGGCAAGAGTTCTGATGCCCACTCCGGCAAGCGCACCTCTTCGGAGTGCTGCGCTGCCGTCGAGGACGCACCATCGAGCTCCACCGGCAAGTGTAAGAAGACAATTGCAGCTCCGCCAGAGACCAAGAAGGTGTCCGCCAAGGAGGACGGCACTGGTGCCACTCTCGACCCTAAATAGGAAAGCGCGCTTATTGCTTTCCTGCGGGCGAACGTCGAGGTGTTTGCGTGGCAACCGTCTGACATCCCCGGTGTTCCCAGGAAAGTAATTGAGCCCCATCTTGCCGTTTGTCCACATGCGCGGCCCGTCAAGCAGAAGGTCAGAAAGCAAGCAGTGGAGCGCCAAGAATTCATCGCAGAAGAGATCAAGAAGTTGGAAGCAGCAGGCCTTGTCAGAGGAGTGCTCCATCCTACGTGGTTGGACAATCCTGTAGTCGTGCGCAAGGCGAACGGGAAATGAAGACTTTGTATTGACTTTACCGATGTTAACAAAGCTTTTCCCAAAGACCCATTTCCTTTGTCGCGCATTGACCAGATTGTTGACTCCACGGGCGGATGTGATTTGCTTTCATTTCTTGACGCATACTCAGGATACCATCAGATCTTCATGGCAGAAGAGGATGAGGAGAAGACCGCATTCATCACTCCAGGTGGCACGTACTGTTTCATACGGATGCCTTTCGGTTTAAAAAATGCTGGTTCAACATTTGCAAGAGTAGTCCATGTAGCTCTTGAGCCACAAATACCCAGAAATGTGGAAGCCTACATGGATGACATAGTGGTCAAGAGCAAGGACAAGGCAACTCTGGTTCAAGATTTAGACGAGGCCTTTGCAAATCTGCGCAAGATCAGCCTCAAGCTCAACCCCGAGAAGTGCGTGTTTGGAGTCCCCTCCGGCAAGCTTCTCGGGTTCTTCGTGTCTCAGCGGGGAATCGAAGCCAATCCCGACAAGATCAAGGCCATTGAGCAGATTGAAGCACCAAAGCGCGTCAAAGATGTACAAAGACTTGCCGGTTGCGTGGCTGCTCTCAGCAGGTTTATCTCTAGGTCTGCTGAGCGCGCCCTGCCATTTTTCAAAATATTGAAAAAGGCAGGTCCAATGAAATGGACTCCGGAAGCTGAGGCTGCGCTGCAAGACTTGAAGAGATACCTGTCCTCCGCTCCAACACTTGTCGCACCTAAGCCACAAGAGAAGTTGCTGCTGTATATAGCGGCAACCAATCAAGTGGTTAGTGTTGCGTTAGTAGCAGAGGGGGAGGCAGATGACGAGCCAGCAACCGCGGCAGGCGCATCCAGCGACAAGAAGGGGGCTTCCCCGACAAGCTCTGGTTCCGACAAGGATGGATCTGCGCAGACGCACGAGGAGATACAGAAGAGAATGGTACAGCGCCCAGTTTACTTTGTCAGTTCCCTTCTGCAGGGGGCTAGGTCAAGGTACTCTGGCATGCAGAAATTGCTTTTCGGCCTTCTCATGGCCTCGAGAAAGCTGCGCCATTACTTCCAAGCACATGAGATCACAGTTGTCACTCGTTTTCCGCTGAAGAGGATACTACAGAATCCAGAAGTGACAGGCAGGATTGTTGAGTGGGCACTGGAACTGTCAAGCTTTGGCCTCAAGTTTGAGAGTACTTCAACTATCCAAAGCAGAGCATTGGCAGAATTCATAGCAGAATGGACGCCCCCACTAGATGAAGAAATTCCTGAAACGAGCATCCCCGTCAAAGAAGCAAGCAAAGAGTGGCTGATGTACTTTGATGGTGCCTTTTCGCTGCAAGGCGCCGGCACTGGCGTGCTGCTTCTCGCACCCACCGGAGAGCACCTCAAGTACGTAGTCCAGATGCACTTTCCCAAGGAGCAAGCAACAAACAATACTGCAGAGTATGAAGGCTTGCTTGCCGGTCTCAGGATCGCGGCAGACCTTGGGATCAAGAAGCTCATTGTCAGGGGTGACTTGCAGCTTGTCGTCCGCCAAGTGAACAAGAGCTATTAGAGTCCGTTGATGGAAGCCTACGTCGACGAAGTGAGAAAGCTAGAAGAGCACTTTGACGGCCTACAGATGGAGCATGTTCCAAGAGCTCAGAACGCCATTACTGATGGCCTATCAAAGTGCGCCACACTTAAGTTACCTGTGGAACCAGGGATCTTTGTGCTCAAGCTGACTCAACCGTCTGTGACGCCATCAACTGGACAGAGTAAGAAGAGGAAGTTGATTTCCGGTGACTATCTTCCGGCAGAGCTTCCCGAAGCCGCCGCCAAGAAGGTCCCCAAGATCAACGCCAAGAGCGCTGAGGAGCAGTCTGCTCCGGCAAGCCATGGGGTTTGTTCCGTTGAAGCAGAAGCTCCCGACAAGTTTTGCTCCGGCGAGCTTGCCGGGGAACGTCAAGCTCCGGCGGAGCCGCAGGTTCTCGCCGTAGAAGGGGATGTTCCCGCAGCAGCAGATTTGCCTTTAGTTCTTGTTGTCGAGCCACAAGCTCCAGCATGGGCACAGCAGATTGTCCGTTTCCTTCAGACAGGAGAACTTCCCGAAGAGCAAGAAGAAGCGGAAAGAGTAGCCCAGCAGTCAAGTATGTACCAGTTTGTCGACAACACACTGTACAGAAGAAGACTCAACGGTGTGAAATTGAAGTGTATTCACCGGGAAGACGGACAAAAGCTGTTGGCAGAGATACATGGAGGCATATGTGGTCACCACATTGGCGCAAGAGCACTTGCCGGCAAAGCATTCCGGCAAGGTTTCTTTTGGCCAACAGCCCTCCAGGATGCAACTGCACAAGTAACCAAGTGTGAAGCGTGCCAGTTCCATTCCAAGCTGATACACCAACCAGCTCAAACTCTCCAGACGATCCCTTTATCCTGGCCATTTTCGGTCTGGGGGCTCGACATCCTCGGCCCCTTTCCCCGAGCAGTCGGGGGCTTTGAGTACTTGTACGTTGCAATCGACAAGTTCACAAAAGTGGCCGGAAGTGGAAGCAGTGAGGAAGGTGACAGCACAGTCAGCAGTCAAGTTCTTCAGGTCGATTATTTGCCGCTTCGGGATCCCTAACAGGATAATCACCGACAACGGTACGCAATTCACGAGCCGCACCTTCATGCAGTATGTACAAGATCTTGGCGCCAAGGTCTGCTTCGCTTCTGTTGCTCACCCGAGAAGCAACGGTCAAGCGGAGAGGGCAAATGCTGAAGTGTTGCGTGGGCTCAAGACCAGAACTTTCGACAGGCTGCACAAGTGCGGAAGAAACTGGATCGAGGAGCTACCGGTGGCTCTTTGGTCGACCAGGACGACGCCAAATCGAGCCACTGGCCAGACACCTTTCGCTCTAGTCTATGGAGCAGAGGCAGTTCTCCCCACAGAACTCGTATACGGGTCACCTCGAGTGCTCGCTTATGATGAGCTTGAGCAAGAGCAGCTGCGACAAGATGACGCGCTACTCCTTGAGGAAGACCGTCTTCAGACTGTTGTACGAGCTGCTCGCTACCAGCAAGCTTTGCGCCGCTACCATAGCCGCAAAGTTAACGCCAGAAGTCTCGAGGAAGGCGACCTTGTTCTTCGGCGTGTTCAGTCCGCCAAGAATTCCAACAAGTTGACGCCGAAGTGGGAAGGCCCTTACCGGGTGAAACAAGTCACTAGGCCTGGCGCTGTCCGCCTTGAGACCGAAGATAGCATTCCGGTGAGAAATTCCTGGAACATTGAGCATCTTCGTAAGTTTTACCCGTAAGGCGTGGTTGCCGGAACCTGTTCCGGCAACCACCTTTTGTACAAGTCTTGCCGCTGTTGCATGTAATCCTTTGTATAAAGCCGGGGGCAGACCCCGTGCATAAGTAAAGCTCATATGCTCCGCACATCTTGTCAATTTCATGCTTTCTATTTTTTTGCATATGTGATCTGACACTTTGTGCAGCACCTACTCCCCGGTAAGCAATAACGAGCCGTAAGGCTCCATATCTTTATTTTCTCCTCTTTCTTTTTTCTCAAGGAAAGGAAGGTTCCCTCGCCCACAAGTTTGCCGGGGGGAAAGGAGAAGATAATGGTATGGACCAGGCGTCGTTCAAAAAAGTTTCGCCTTACCGGGAAGCAAACATCAGAAAAGCTAAGTTGCCAAAGTTTGAGCAATCAGATTTTTAAATTTTTAAGTTATCTCCCTTGAACGACCGCACTTTGTATGGAAAACCTGTGCGCGGAGGAATCAACTCGTAGCTAGTTGCGCCCTTACTTTGTTTCGAGTCTGCTCAACAACTTAAGTGAGCTACGACTAGTTGCGACAAGGTTTCTTGTCGGTAGCGGCACCGCCAGCAGGCTGCTGACGTCCCGCACTCAGCGCTCGCGGCTAAGGTGCCTGCACCGGCAAGTTCCCTAAAAGCGTAGGGCAAAAACATACAAAGGATGGAATCAAGTAAAGGGAATAACATTGCAATCATTACACCGGAATAGAGTTATATTACAAGGTAGCTTGTCGCGGCTCTAATCGATTGTTCTCATAACATAACCAGCAGCGACAAGAAAAGAAGAAAACGGGCGGCCTAATCTACGCGATCGCCCTCAATCCTCTTGATCCCGCTCACCTTGTCCACAATGGGTGCGACAAGGGTCTTGAGCGCCTCCAGATCAGCATCCGGCGGCAGGGTCTTGAGGACGTTGGTGAGGTTGAGGCCCGGGTTGCGGAAGGCCACCTTCATCAACACCTTTTGAAGAGCTCCCGCGCAGATCTTGCGCGACTCGTCGCCCAGCTGCTTTGGGATCTTCTCCCGGAGCCGCTGGAGGACCGTCGCCACGCCTTTGAAGAACAAGGTGAGCTTGGCGCTGGGTTGGAGGTTCTCATCAGATGGATACTCGAGATCCTCCACCCCCAGCTGCGCCAGCTCCCTGTCGATATCTACGGCAGCATTCACGAGACCCCCCGTCCAGTGCTCCACATTTTCCCTAAAAGCATTCTGGGCGGCGGCAGCACTCGCCAGCATCCCCTTGTCGGCCTTGATCTCCTTCTTCAAGGCCGCCTCCTGCTCCCTGGCGCCGTCCAGCGTCTTGGTCAAAGTGGTCAGCTTCAACTCAAGATCTGCGTTGGAGTCCTTGGCGACGCTAAGCTCTTTGCCCTTCTCGGCGAGACGAATCTGCAGCTCTGAATTGCTGTGGGCGTCATTCTCCCGCTCACGCTTGAGCGCGGCAAGCTCCTCACCGCTCGCCTTGAGATCGGCCTCCAGCTGCGCTACCTTCGTCTCCAGCTCCTTCTTGGCGGCATCGGCAATAGCGGCAGCATCCTCTGCTTGCTTAAGGGCTCCGCCGAATTGTTGCTCACGCGCGGCAAGCTCCTCCTCGTGGCTGTCGAGGTTAACTTTCCGCTACGCCAGCTCGCCCTCCTGCGCAGACAGCTTCTGAGCGGCAAGCCGCTGTTGCTCTTCAACTTCGGCCCTCTCGAGGAAGAAGGCCTTCTGCTCTTTGGCGAGTTGCTCCTGCTCCTCCGCCAGGGACTGGAGAGCTTCCTGGTTGAGACCCCGGAGCTCCTCCGCGCGCTTCTCGATGTCCGCTCCCGCCTTCGCGACAAGCGCCTCGCAGGATTCCAGCTTGGCTTGCCGTGCGCGGTAGAGCGACAACAACTTCCGTAGCAGCCGCTCCTCCTCAGGCTCGCCACTGCTGCTGCTCGGCGCGTCAACCAGCGTCAACCCAGCGGAGGCGAGCACCTCTCCGTCAAAGCTCTCTCCCTCAACCGGCGCCCTGGAGCTTGACGCCCAGGGGAGGTTGATGAAGACGCCATCGCCGGCCTTCAAGTAGACGCCTGGCTGGGGCTCTTCGGAGCCTGGCGCTGCAGCAGCGGCGGACGGGTCGGCGGTCGACGTAGCGCCTGGCGCTCCTGCGGCCTCAGGACCGTCAGTGCGATCGCCAGACCCCGCGCCTGTTTCTGCGGCGGCAGCTTTGGCGGCCTCTGCGCCGGCGGGATCGTCAGCACCGGCTGCTTCTTCGGTGGCAGCGACGTCGTCGGCGGCAACCTCGGTCTTCATCGGCTCCGCAGCAGATGGGTCTGATGGCCGGAAAAGGGAGAAGAGTCAAGCAAATATCCAAAAAAGAAGAAGAACCCAAGGCGAGAGGATTACCTGTACTGGGTTCAGCAATCGTAGTCTCCGCCGCCGGGGGGACGCCGGTGCTGCCCCTTGCTGAAGAATTCTCCCTTGCCGGAGGACTCTCCCTTGGCACTTCGGTGGCGGCCTCCGGGCGCTCCTGGTGGGGCTGCTCTGCTCCTACACAAACCAACAGTCAAATGGCAGCAAAGAAAGAGTATCCATGCGCGCCTAACAGCGGAAAGTGAACCATATACTTACGCTGGGGGCTGCTCTGGAGAACAGTTGCCGGGTCCGGCAAGCTGGGTTCGTCCTCGATGAGAATCACCGGGACCTTGGCTCTCTTCGCTGCTCTCTGGGCCAGAGTCCTAAAAAGGAATAAGTTCAGAGTAAAACAAGTGAGATACAAGACAAAACAGCGAGAATTGAAGAACTACAAGTACAACAAGAGAATCCTACTCTTCTTGTTCCTCGTCGGAGGTGAACGCGGAGAAGTCGAAGTCTGGCTCACGTCCAGCGCGAGGAGGCGGAGGAGTGGTTTCCCTTGACCGCTTGGCGGGAACAGTGGCGGTGGTATGAGACGACCCCGCTCCGGCTGCTGCCGTGGCGTGAGAAGCGGCAGGAGCAGAAGCGGTGGTCTGGGTGGACCCTGCTCCAGTTACCACAGCAGCGTGAGGTGCTCCCACAGCAACAGTGCTTGCCGTGGTGGAGCGTGTCACGCGGCGCGGCGGCTGTTCACTGGCCAGCTGCCCCGCTACGTCCTCGGCCTTGCGGAGACGCCTTCTTGGTGGAGATGGAGGTTCTGCTTGCAGCGAGCTGCCTGAAGATGAGGAGGAAGAGGAGTTGATCTCCAGCGAGCCGCTCGCATCCTCGGCGGGCTCGCTCGACTCGACGCCATGCCCGGCAAGCTCTTTCTCGCTGGCGGGCTCCCCTCGCTCGGCACGGCTTGCCGCCTCTACTGCATCTGCCTCCTCCACGGTGAATCCAAATTCGCCCGCGGCTGCGGCGGCCGCCGCCTCTTCCAGCCTAGTGGCGATGCGTGTCATCTCCGCATCGGTGGTGTCGCGGGTGATGCTATCCTTTTTGTCGGACCAGACCGACACTTCTACCAAGCCGTCAAAGAACTCCTGCACGACGTCGTCTGCAGGCTCTTGCCAAGTTGGGACAATTCCATGCGAATCGCACAGCGGCATCATTGCACGGATGCGGTCGAGCGCGGAGTTGTTGCACAGCGAAACGACACCCCCGGGCAACCTGAACACTTCGGGATGTTGAGGGTCGTACTTGAACAGCTCCTGGAGCATCGCGTTGAGCTCCAGAATAGTGAAGTTGAAGTTGAGGCCCGGACGCAGCCTCATGATATCTGCCGCATTCTTGAATTCCCAGGCGGGTCTCCTCCGTTCCTGCAGGGGGGCGATGCGGCGGCGAAGAAAATCTGCGCCAACAGCGCCTACAGTGAGCCCGGCAAGCCTGAGGCATAGGATCCGGGTGACGGCAATCTTCAGCCTATCGTCTTCCGGGGCCACGTCACTCCAATCGCTGCCACGTGCTACTGGGGTTTGGCGCCGGGCGGTAAACGGCTGCGGGTTCTCCTCGACAATCCAGCACCAGTCTGCTCTCCATTCCTCCCACTTGCCGCGGAACTCTCCTTCCAGATAAGTGTCCTTCTTGCCGGCCCTCGAGATCCAGGCGATTCCGCCAGATAAAGGCTCTCCTCTCTCTACTCGGGGCATAAAGAAGTGGCGAAAAAGGGCTACATTGGGATGGACTCCGACGAAGTTTTCGCAGAAATGTGCGAAAACTGCCATGGTCAGAACGGCATTGGGGGTGAAATCAAGGAGGTGGAACCCGTAGGTGTTCATAATATCGCAGAAGAACTCAGAGAAGGGCAGGCAGAGCCTGCAGTAGAAGAACAAGGCGAAGAAAGGATATCCATTTGGAGCCGTCTTCCAAGCGGCGGCTGGAAGTACCTTCGTGCGCGGGTGCGCTCGCGTCTCCGTCGACCAGAAGAGGTAGTAGTTCTCCCTCAGCTCCCTCGCGGCGAGCTTGGGGGGGAAGACTGCCCGCTCCTTTCGCAGCGCCGCAAGCCGCTGCGCCTCGGTCGACTTCACAACCTTCCCCTTGTCGGCTCTTGGAGCCATGGAGGAGGTGGTGGAGGAGGTCGACGGCGTTGGTGGTGCTGGTGGCGATGGGGGGCGGGGCGCTGCTCTCTTTCAGCTTTGGGAAGACGAGGGAGCGGCGGAGATTTCCGAGATTGGAGTAGCAACTGGCGAATGGGCGAACTACCCCTGTTTCCCCTGCTTATAAAGAGGAAGGGGGCGGACGTTCCGCCTTTCCGAATAAAGAAACCACCCACGATCTCTCCCACGACGCCGCATTCAACGCGTGCCGTTCGGGGAGGGCACGGTGGATACGTGAGAGATACGGCGTAATCGAGGCCGCGCGAGCCCGTGCCCTGTTTTGGGTCTGGCCCAACAGCGCTCGGCACCGTGTATGACCCAGGCCCGGGGGCTCCTGTCGGTGTACTAGAGTAGGGGTACCCTAGTATCCCGAACTTGTGCACGGACAGTCGCAGCGTCCCGCGGCAAGGCTTGCCGGCTGACCGCCGAGATCCTCCGTGGTTCCTATGGAGCCATTCAAGGACAAAGTATCCAAGCCAAGGAGACAAGACCCCGGTAAGAGGAGCTTACCGGGAAGGCCAACCAAGGCATCTCAAGGAACTTGCCGCGACGCGCCGCGCGTCCCGGCAAGGCCCGGTGAGCGACAAGCTTCCGGACGCGACAAGACAACGACCGCGGCAAGGCGCTTGCCGCGGCAAGCCATCACTCTGTGCCCGCGCTCCAGCACATCCACCAACGTGTCGCTCTAGGACCCTTCCAGGCGTACGTGGCGGGAGGTTGTGCAGCCAGCGGTGAGCGGTGGCAAGCGGCGGTGACAAGATAGCCATCGTGGCGAGCGGTGGCGTCCCTGACGGTCCCTTTTGCACTATTTAGACGACGCAGACGGGCATTTAATGCCCTTGTCCCCTACCGTCAGGGTTAGGTATGATACACTGTAGCAGGTAGTTGTACCAACCGCAACACCTTTCCATTTTTACCCTTGTCTACGTTGCCACCTGTCGGTGACCCCATGAGCATATAAAAGGAGGCCCATGCGCAACGTAGAAGGGAGAGGAGAACACTCAGGCTCGGTCTCGTTAGCTGCTGGGGTGTACTGTAGCACTCCGCGCTCCCGAGCAAGAACTCAATACAAACCACAAAGCAGGAGTAGGGTTTTACGCATCCGTGCGGCCCGAACCTGGGTAAACTGCTCGTGTGCTTCGCCTCGATCCGCTCTTCGTGCGAATCTCGCCCCCGCCGAACCGAAAGGGACCCGGTCCGCCGGTCCCATAGGTGCTCGTGGATTAGTCCCCCGACACAGGGTGTCCAAAGCCTCGCCGGAGAGACTATGGTGGAACAAGAGATTGTCGGCGAAATCCGCCAGCTTGGCTAGCGCGTCCTCCTCCGCCTCAAACAAGCGTTGATCTCGGACGCACCAATCGGCCTCTGAGTTCCGATCATCATCATCTTGCTCCGAGGCAGCGTCCTCCGAATCCTCAACGATCTGGATGGGGAAGTCGTCGCTGTCGATGTGGATGCATGGGATGGCGCGCCACAGGTGGCGCCACCGCCGTGACAGAGCGCTTGTCTCAACCACCTGGCGGGACCGGAGCTGCGAGAGGATGGCCTGGAGGAGGCAGTCCGGCAGGTTGCTCAGCCGATCCCTGGCGGCGGCGCGCTTTGCTCTGCCACGAGTCTCCATCGCATACCTACATCGTACGCACAGCTAAAGAGATTTTTATTTCCTCGCGCGTGACGCGAGTATCTCCATCTAGTATATATCTTCCTAAATTCTAAAAGTGCAGCTGTGCTGATTAGTTCTCCCGAGCACACAGGCCTGCGCGCCGTCGGATCCGCAATCACGATCGCCAGGTGTGCCACGGTCGGAGCGAATCGTCCGAGTTAATTAAACCGCTTGGGCACACAGCGAAACTGCTTCGCTATCTCTCAGAAAAAAACACACTAGCCCAATCCCCTTTTCCCCGTCGAGCAGAGGAGCGCCGGCGACGACGCCCGGGAGGTCGAGGGGGAGATGGCAGAGAAGAGGAGTCCGGCAAGCCGGTCGGCGGGGGATACAGAGCAGCCACGCCGCCGTCTCCTCCCCCTCTTTCCAGGATCTGGAGTTTGGGTCAGCTAACCGTCGCGGCTCCATCGGGGACGGCCGCCACAGAGCCCACGCTGGAGGGCGATCTGGTGCTCAGGTCAGCCCGCAGCGGCTCGTCCGTGTTGTCCGCCGACACCAAGGGCCGATCCGTCGCCTCCTCTTGCAACGGACGCCCTGAAGCGGTGGTCTCGGGTTCGGGTATGGCGCGAAGGTAACCCTGAAGGACCCGTGCCGGAAGCTGGACTGGTTCGGGTCGTTCGCGCAGACCGCGTCAATCAGCTGCACCTGCGACGGCTTACCCGAGTGCCGCATCATGGGCTGTGTTCCTCGCTCGCTCGACGGCTCGCACCAACTTGATTTGTGAGCTGTGCGTAGGTTGATGTGTGCTTTGCTGTTCTTGTCTTTTTGCTGACACTGAAACTGAAACACGGTGCACACCAAACTTCAAAGCAAGTACACGAGAGCAACAACACAGCTTTTAAGAACAGGTGCACATGCGTCCACATTCTACAGTCTTCGCATCATTTGCACTCCTTTGACATCTTTTTCAGAAGCACCGAACGATAGATCAACCTCTACATCCTTTAATCAATGTTCAGATAGTTTACATCCTTTGCACATCGCAATTCACTGGACAATTTCATTGCAGGGGCCGTTGGGTTGCAGTTACAAGGGAGCGCTGAAATTTCTCATTTCTCAACATACTCAATCATAGCTAACTACTGGGATAGGATTCATCATGTGTTCCCAGGTAATCTACAAAACTTGCCTGGAAGTAGTATGTATTTTGCCTACAACACGCAACAGGACTTACTTCTGAATTTTTTTCCTATTTCCCCCAACCAGGACTTCATGCAATCTACACACTGAGAAAACAAAATCATGCCCAGGCAAAAAAGCTTTATCACTTACTTCTCAGGTACAATTCGGACGAAAAAAAACTTCATTGTGATCACCCAGGGATTAGCCTGGTGCCTGCAAAAAGCTTTATGTGGTTTGCCTACATCAGAAAAACAATTTTCCTAAAGACTTGCTAAACTTTGCTTAACAGTTCTTGTCCCAAAAAGCAGGAGATTTTTTTTTGCTTTCTTGCTGATTGCACTGAATTTGCCCCAAAAAATGGCACCAACAACTTGTTGTGTTTTTTTATTACAAATCAAAGTAGCCTGCGAAAAAGCACAAACTTTTTGCCTGATGATTACACTTAATTTGCCCCAAAACACACAAATGTCACTTGCCTATATTTTTTTGTTCTAGACAAATGCAATCTAATATGCATGGAGGGAAGATGCATTCATAACAACACAACATTTACTCTTCATGTTATTTATTTTGAAAGCCAACACTGCGCAAAGTCGTTTTCTCAGGTAAGCTAGATCATGTACGTGCCATTTTGGATTTCGCCCATTACTACTGCTTCTGACTCAATCCTTTGCATGAATGTGCAATTCTCCATAGCTCGAAGTCCACAAGGTGCTCACCACTGGCGGAGCTGCATTCTGCTTTTGGAACACCAAATTTTCCCTTTCAGGTGTGTTTTAACTGCTTAATAGCTATGTGATTAATTATGCAACAAGATCCTAGTTAATCAGTAGCATCATGGTTCAACATGTAGCTTCTGATGTAGTATCTTCACTGTATGTGTTGCATACGAAATTTATCTTATCCAAACAGATTTTTCATTTTCTTAGTTCCAAGAAATTTTAACAATTTCTTCAAGATTGTTGACTTGGAATCAACAGTTTCTCAATCGGTTCAGAAATAGATAGTCTTTTGCTGTAAAACTTTGAGGTTAAGACAATACGGTTGTGCTCGAAGCTACTTCTGTAAGGCCTCTCAACTTATGTGAAATATAATCCATACTCATACGTGCTTTTTCCTCCGATAGGTCAACTCGCAAGGAACAAGTGATGACTCAAGGATACCAGGATATCATTTGTTGCATACTGTGTTATTATTGACCAAAACTTGCCCATCATTTACTAGGTAAACTGTAGTTGCCCGAAAATCTACGTGATGGCCCATTGAATTATGAATTCTTTACCTGTGCAGTGAAGTTAGGCAATCTGTAAATAAATTTGTACACTTTATATCAGTAGCATTATTTAAGCAGCAAATTGTTGTGATTTGCACACAAGTTGCAATTGCCAATGGAGTAAGTTGCCTCAATATAAATAATACTTGCCTAAATCACTCAGTAAAAGTTTCCTATAAAAAAGGGGGATCTCTAGAGTCATTGTTGAACATCAGGGGGTAATTCATGGACGTAGCTCGGTCCCTTGTCTATTTTGTAACTGGACGCGGGAAGGGAGAGATCACTTGTGTGAATCTGGTTCGTACTTATGCACCCATCTACCTATCCACAGGATGAGCACAACACTTTAATTGATTGGGCAGTATAAAATCTAATAGCATCCGATGTACTTCCTCCGTTCCACAATGAGGTTCCATAGGGAGGTTAAATAGGAGTCTGTGGAGGGAAGTGCCCAAAACATGTCCAACACGCGATAGTTAGTTGCGGGAGATAGTGACATGACTTGCCTAGAGATCCGCTCCCATGAGTGACGTGGTTTCACCAAAAACTTGCCCAACGTATGATAAGTAGTTGCTAGAGATGCTGGCGCAAGTTTCCCAGAGATCCATCCCTGAGAGAGTTGTGTTTTTTCGCACAAAAACTAGCGCAACACATGATAGGTAGTTGCTAGAGATGCTTGCGCAAGTTCCCTAGAAATCCACTCCCGAGACCCAACAAGAGTGGGGGGGGGGGTCATGTCGAGTTGTCTATGGATTGGAGGAGGCGAATCGATGATTTCGATGATGATGGGATTTCGTGGTTGGGGATAGTGGTGAAGTCGGGGGCAGGGGCACGCACGAGAGAAGCACAAAAAAAAATGAAAATATGGTCAAGGGCCACTTGCCAGAGACATGGACAAGTCGTAAGTTGCTTGGGCGGTTGACAACTTCACACCACTTTTACTGTCCAGGGAAAGAGGCCAAATTATGTGGGGTGGTAAATTTTGCACCACTTTCAAAGCAACTTTTCTGTTTATGGAAAGATAACTTTAGTGGCACACAAAAGCAACTTCATTGTATAATGTGTACTAGTTAATTCGTCAAAAGTGATGGTATGAAGCTTGGTAGGCAACTTATAGGTGATGGTAGGTAACTTGATAGTCATCATAGTCAACTCAAAAAAACATTGGGATGATAGGTCACCATGATAGACGACCTAATCGAAAGTTGCTTACTGATACAAAAGTTGCCTCCATGGCACGAAAGTTGCTTGAGATTTTTTTTCATCAAAGGCAATTTCATAGGTGATGCTAAGTAAATTGACGGTCATGAGATGATAACCAACTTTATAAGAGCATTGAGTTGATAGGTAGTCATGATAGGCAACCTGGCAACAAGGTGCATCATGTATGTAGTACCAAAGTTGATAGGTAGTCACAGGTAGGCAACTTTCAAGTGATGCTAGGCAATTTGGTAGTTATTGTAGGCAACTTAAAAGAACATTAGGATGATAGATGACCATGATACACAACCTAACCGAAAGTTGCCTACTGTAGTATAAAAGTTGTCTCTCTCTGGCACCAAAGTTGCTTGAGAGAAAAAGTTCATCGAAAACAAATTCATAGTTGACGCTAGGCAACTTATAGGTGATGCTAGGCAATTTGGTAGTCGTCATAGCAAACTTCAAAAGAATATTGGGATGATAGATAACCATAATACACAACCTAACAGAAAATTGCCTACTGTAGTACGAAAGTTGCCTTATCCGCGGCACCAAAGTTGCTTCAGAAAAAAAGTTTGCCGAAAGCAACTTCATAGTTGATGCTAGGCAACTTATAGGTGATGTTAGGCAATTTAATAGTCATCGTAGACAACTCAAAAAAACATTAGGATGATTGGTGATCATGATACACAGCCTAACCGAAAGTTGCCTACTGTAGATCAAAAATTGCCTCTTTGTGGCAGCAAAGTTGCTTGAGAAAAAAAAGTTCGTCAAAAGCAACTCCCTAGGTGACACTAGGCAACTTGACGGTCATGATAGCCAACTTTATAAGAGCATTGAGTGGATAGGTAGTCATGACAGGCAACCGGCCAACAAGGTGCTTCATATAACACCAAAGTTGATAGATAGTTGTGGTAGGCAACTTACAGATGATGATAGGCAATTTGGTAGTCATCGTATAGCCTACTCAAAAGAACATCAGAATGATCTGATAAACAACCAAACCAAAAGTTGCTTGTTGTAGTACAAAAGTTACCTCTTCGTGGCACCAAAATTGCCCGAGGAATAAAAGTTTGTCGAAACATATTAATATGGGATCTAGTTTTGAAGAGCTCGTTGCCAATAATCTAGTGATGAAAACGAATCTTAATTTTGATGCTTCGTTCAAAAGTTATGACTTTTTGAAAATTTTAAACACACGTAATAATTACACATGGGACAAGATCTTTTCTATTTTGGAGTGAATTTTGCATCATAGCATTAGAACAAAATTTATCTTTTTTGGCTGTGTGCTCGGGAACGCTAAGGAGCACACGTGTGCTCCCTAGCCGCGTCCATATATCTTTTTTCATGGTACATGTGCTTAGTATTAGGGATGTGTTTCCGTTTTAAATCTGATACCGATCTGATTGGGTTGTTACCAACTAACCCCTCTTTCTCGAGAATAATAATAAGATACATACAACAGTTCGAAAAAGGACAATTGATTAAGATACAAGACGCCATTTATATCTAGAGTTTCGATTAGATTACTACTGAATCGATCACTCTTTCTCAAGATAAAATGCACAGTTCTCGCATTAATCCTGGATTTATTTTCAATATATTTTCAGCGTTGCGTTTTCAGTGAAAGAAGACTTTCCCGTCCACGAAGAGGGGCCTATGGTGACTTCGTATATCTCAAGATGATATGTCGACTCAGTCTCTCAAAGATGCTCATGACGATAGGATATGCATGTGTCCGTTCATAGAGATGATTGTATGCAGCTATGTATGAGCGCTTGCGTATGTACTATGTTTAAAAAAGAAACCATGAGTTTAAAAAAAAAGAAACCATGTTACCACGGGGCGCAGGTCCACGCTTCGATCATCCACATGCATGCCCATGTTGTCAGATGCATAGCTGAATGCATGTTGCACATGACCGTGCGCAGGCCACTTGGCCGATCGATCGGCGCAAGCACCGTCGCACGCACGTTTGTACCCCATCATTCCTTTATATCTAACCCCCTAAGAATTTTTAAAATCTTGTTAGTCTGAGGCTACATTTTGAGATAAATTGGACCTAATACAATCTTAACACAATTACGAAATCTTCTATTAAAGATAGTAAAACTGAGTGTAAACCGAGATCTCTCAATAATTTGCATTTTCGGTCGTTCGTTTACACAATCTAGACATTCCTGGCTGTTAGATCCTGTGTGAAACATGGCCCAGCTGTCCTGTGAGCTATTGCTCGAGAGGCCGAAACGAAGGCCTCTGGTGCACTAGGCCGTCGGCCAGCTGCCTGCCCATTCCAGCGGAGCTGGGCTTCGCTAAAGGGGATCTACTAGATGCGAGGCATACAGAGAGGAGCGACCGTGTCCATCCATCCAGTCCCGATTCCTGGCGTAGTGGAGTAACAACATCCAATCAATCCAGTCCCGATGGCCGGTCTACGTCGCTCAGTGCCTCGACTGGATCAACCGGAGGTGCGGGATGGGATCAAGGCAAGTCGATGCGTGGGCTTGACCAACTGGAGGAGCGGAGCAGCCCTCGCGTGCCGGTCGATGCAGTGCATGTGAGCCGACCTTCGCCACGGCATACATGTGGAGTTTAGGGGGTGAGTGGCATGGTGATCCTAGATCGACGCGACCTACAAGTTGGAGGTGGGTTTTGGGGCCTCGGAGATGCAAATGTTAAACGACAGTTTGCAGTTGGCGCACGACCTGCCGTTTTACATCTCCTGCAGGTGGAGATGCTAATTTGCATCTCAAGGTGTTGTATTTTGCATCTCCGGGAGACAGAGATGTATTTTTTCCATCTACATCATCTGTTGGAGATGGGTTTTGGGGCCTCAGATGCAAAAGTTAGTTATATTTACATCTACATCATAATAGTTATATTTACATCTACATCATAATAGTTGTGTGAACGGCGACAATGATGAGGGCCGTGCGGTGTGCCTCTAGGATGGAGAGAGCCCGGTGCACCTCAAGAATGTCAAGGATGCCAATACAAACATGACAAGCCCCTGTGAATAGTCGACGTGGTCCATTTAGTCGTCTACTTAACCCATGCCGGTTTACTATTGAAGGAAAAAATCACACCAATTTTTTTTAAACTCAAGATATTCAGAATCTTGCATGGGTTGTAAATTATATAAGTATTACCTTTGGGCTTGGAAATATGAAAAGTTGTGGCTCATGGAAAAAATACCATACTTTATTTTTTAATTCATTTTTGATGTGTGTGTGTGTGGGGGGGGGGGGGGGGGGGGGGACCTTTATATATTGACACGACAATGTTGTAATTTCTGTCAACACATGTGCAGCGGCACACACACGCGCGGGGCAGCCTCATCGAAAAGTTAGCGTATGGTGATTTCTACCATATAGCTACCTAATTAACGCGCAACAAACCTCAAAACTGCTTGAGATGTTGCGGATCGTCAAACATAGAGAGGAAAGAGCTTTATACATTGCGACAACAATAGTTTAAACACATGTGCAGCACCACACACACACGCGGGGAAGCCTATCCAAAAAAGCTGATGGTGAACTCTACCATAACTACCTAATTCACGTGCAACAAACCTCAATCCTGCTTAAGATGTTGCGGATGTCAAACATAGAGCGGAAAGCACGAAAAAATCCCCACACCTAGCTGGACATCCCCTACCTGTCAAAAATTATGCTAATTTGTTCAATAAAGCTCTTTGATTCTAAATGATTATCGTATTATGGTCCCTTGCATTTTGCACAACACAGCTGATAATTTCATATATATTCTATGTAAGTTTCTTCCACTGACACTTAGCTCGAACAATTAAGACCTTCATGTAGATTTGGGTAGTTATAACAGGTAGAATTTATTGACGCTTTAGCTATTGCATAGTCGCCTGAAAATAAAGTTAGGCTCAGTTATTTTTTTCACTAAACGTTTATTGTCCGGCGAAAACATTGGTTGATACTCTTGGGTTGGTGCATCCATGTACAAGGCTTGATCAATTGAGCAAGAAGATGTGTAACATTTGTGTGCGCAAGTCTATTGTCCGTGTGTGTCTATGCGTGTGAGTGTGTGTCTATGCATGTGCGTTTTGTTTTGTCGATGGGCGTGGATGGATGTTTTCATGTGTGCGTGGAGTTAGTGTGTTTATGAAAAGAATACGAGGGGGATGACATGGTCGGTATTAGATGCAAATATAATTTTTATGCACTTTAGCTATATGTAAGTGAAGAAAATATGCCCTAGAGGCAATAATAAAATTGTTATTTTATATTTTCTTATATCATGATAAATGTTTATTACTCATGCTAGAATGTATTAACCCGAAACTTGATACATGTGTGGATACATAGACAAAAACACCGTGTCCCTAGTAAGCCTCTACTAGACTAGCTCGTCAATCAAAGATGGTTAAGTTTCCGTAACCATAGACATGTGTTGTGATTTGATGAACGAGATCACATCATTAGGAGAATGATGTGATGGACAAGACCCGTCCATTAGCTTAGCATATTGACCGTTCAGTTTTACTGCTATTGCTTTCTTCATGTCAAATACATATTCCTTCGACTATGAGATTATGCAACTTCCGAATACCGGAGGAATGCCTTGTGTGCTATCAAACATCACAACATTACTGGGTGATTATAAAGATGCTCTATAGGTATCTTCGAAGGTGTTTGTTGGGTTGGCATAGATCGAGATTAGGATTTGTCACTCCGAGTATCGGAGAGGTATCTCTGGGCCCTCTCGGTAATGCACATCATAAGAAGCCTTGCAAGCGAAGTGGCTAATGAGTTAGTTATAAGATGATGTATTACGGAATGAGTAAAGAGACTTGCCGGTAACGAGATTGACCTAGCTATGTGGATAACGATGATCGAATCTCGGGCAGGTAACATACCGATGACAAAGGGAATAACGTATGTTGTCATTAGGTTTCGACCGATAAAGATGTTTGTAGAATATGTAGGAGCCAATATGAGCATCCAGGTTTCGCTATTAGTTATTGATCGGAGAGGTGTCTCGGTCATGTCTACATAGTTCTCGAACCCGTAGAGTTCGCACGCTTAACGCTCGATGACGATTTAGTTTTATGTGAGTTATGTGATTTGGTGACCGAATGTTGTTCGGAGTCCCGGATGAGATCACGGACATGACGAGGAGTATAGAAATGGTCGAGAGGCAAAGATTGATATATACGATCATAGTATTCAGACACCGGAAGTGTTCCGGATAGTATCGGGTATTTATCGGAGTACCGGGGGGGGGGGGGTTACTGGAACCCCTGGGGGAAAGATATGGGCCATATGGGCCATAGGAGGGGAGCACACCAGCCCACAAGGGGTGCCCCCCCCAAGGAAGGAGGCCGAGTGGGGAAGGGAAAGAGGGGGTTTGGCCCCCCTTTCCTTCTCTCCCTCCTATTACCTTATCCCCCCTCCGGAAATAAGGAAAGGGGGGAGGCCGAATTTGGAGAGGATGCCAAGTAGGATTCCTCCTACTTGGGGCGCCCCATGGCTGCTCCCCTCCCCCTCCCACCTATATATATGTCGGAGGGGGCGCCTAGGACACACAACATCTATTCCTAGCCGTGTGCGGTGCCCCCCTCCACAGTTTATGCCTCCGGTCATATCTTCGTAGTGCTTAGGCAAAGACCTACGCGGATCACATCACCATCCCCGTCACCACGCCGTCATGCTGACGGAACTCATCTACTTCCTCGACACCTTGCTGGATCAAGACGGCGAGGAACGCATCGCGCTGAACGTGTGCAGAACTCGAAGGTGTTGTACGTTTGTTACTTGATCGGTCGGAGCTAGAAGAAGTTTGACTACATCAACCGTGTTTTCAAACACTTCTACTTTCGGTCTATGAGGGTACGTGGACACACTCTTCCCCCCTCGTTGCTATGCATCTCCTAGATAGATCTTGCGTGAGCGTAGGAATTTTTTGAAATTGCATACTACGCTTCCCAATAGTGGCATAATGAGCCATGTCTATGCGTAGATGATATGCACGAGTAGAACACAAAGAATTGTGGGTGGTGTTAGTCATACTTCTTACCACCTACGTCTTATTTTGATTCAGAGGTACTGTGGGATCAAGCGGCCCGGACTAACCTTACATGTCCACGCACATGAGACCGATTCCACCGATTGACATGCAACTAGTTTTGCATAAAGGTGGCTGGCGGGTTTCTGTTTCTCCTACTTTAGTTGAATCGAATTTGACTACTACCGGTCCTTGAAGAAGGTTAAAATAGCAAACTTGATGAATCACCATTGTGGTTTTTGCCGTAGGTAAGAACGGTTCTTGCTAGAAGCCCGTAGCAGCCATGTAAAATTGCAACAACAAAGTAGAGGACGTCTAACTTATTTTTGCAGGGTATGTTGTGATGTGATATGGTCAAGACATGATGTGATATATGTCATTGTACGAGATGATTATGTTTTGTAAGTTATTGGCAACCGACAAGAGCCTTATGGTTATCTCTTTATTGTATGAAATGCAAACGCCATGTAATTGCTTTACTTTATCACTATGCGTTAGCAATAGTTGTAGAAGCAATTGTATGAAATGCAAACGCCATGTAACTGGGTGATTATAAAGGTGCTCTACAGGTGTCTCCGAAGGTACTTGTCTGGTTGGCGTATTTCGAGATTAGGATTTGTCACTCCGATTGTCGGAGAGGTATCTCTGGGCCCTCTCGGTAATGCACATCACTATAAGCCTTGCAAGCATTGTGACTAATGAGTTAGTTGCGAGATGATGTATTACGGAACAAGTAAAGAGACTTGCCAGTAATGAGATTGAACTAAGTATTGAGATACCGACAATCGAATCTCGGGCAAGTAACATACCGATGACAAATGGAATAACGTATGTTGTTATGCGGTTTGACCAATAAAGATCTTCGTAGAATATGTAGGAGCCAATATGAGCATCCAGGTTCCGCTATTGGTTATTGACCGGAGACGTGTCTCAGTCATGTCTACATAGTTCTCGAACACGTAGGGTCCGCACGCTTAAAGTTAGATGACGATCGGTATTATGAGTTTTGTGTTTTGATGTACCGAAGGTAGTTCGGAGTCCCGGATATGATCACGGACATGACGAGGAGTCTCGAAATGGTCGAGACATAAAGATCGATATATTGGACGACTATGTTCGGACACCGGAATGGTTTCGGGGAGTTTCGGACACATACCGGAGTACCGGGGGGTTACTGGAACCCCTCGGGGAGACTAATGGGCCTATTGGGCCCTAGTGGAGAAGAGGAGGGGCGGCCAAGGGCAGCCTCGCGCCCCCTCCCCCCCCCCGTCCGAATTGGACAAGGAGGGGGGCGGCGCCCCTCTTTCCTTTCCCCCTCTCTCTCCTTCCCTCTCCTCTCCTACTCCCTCTTGGAAGGGGGGAGTCCTACTCCGGGTGGGAGTAGGACTCCTCATGGGGCACGCCCAGGGAGGTCAGTCCCCTCCCCCTCCTCCACTCCTTTATATATGGGGAGGGGGCACCCCTTGGAGACACAACAATTGATCTCTTGATCTCTTAGCTGTCTGCGGTGCCCCCCTTCACCATATTCCACCTCGATAATATTGTAGCGGCGCTTAGGCGAAGCCCTGCGTCGGTAGCATCATCATCACCGTCACCACGCCGTCGTGCTGACGGAACTCTCCCTCAAAGCTCGGCTAGATCGGAGTTCGAGGGACGTCATCGAGCTGAACGTGTGCTGAACTCGGAGGTGCCGTACGTTCGATACTCGGATCGGTCAGATGATGAAGACGTACGACTACATCAACCGTGTTGTGCTAACGCTTCCGCTTTTGGTCTACAAGGGTGTGTGGACACACTCTCCCCTCTCGTTTCTATGCATCACCATGATCATGTGTGTGCGTAGGAATTTTTTTGAAATTACTATGTTCCCCAACAGTACAGGCATGGGCTCGGAACACTGGAGACCGAAAGGTCGAACGTGAATCATATAGTAGATATGATCAATATAGAGATGTTCACCGTTGATGACTACTCCATCCCACGTGATGACCGGACATGTGTTTAGTTGATTTGGATCACGTATCATTTAGATGACTTGAGGGATGTCTATCTAAGTGGGAGTTCTCAAGTAATTTGATTAATTGTACTTAATTTATCATGAACTTAGTCCTGATAGTATTTGCATATCTATGTTGTAGATTAATAGCTCGCGATTTAGCTCCTATATGTTTCATATATTCCGAGAGAAAACCAAGTTGAAAGATGAGAGTAGCGACGATGCGGACTGGGTCCGTGATCTGAGGGTTATCCTCATTGCTGCACAGAAGAATTATGTCCTTGATGCACCGCTAGGTGACAGATCTATTGCAAAGAGCAGATGCAGACATTATGAATGTTTGACAAGCTCGGTATGATGACTACTTGATAGTTTAGTGCGCCATGCTTTACAGCTTAGAACCGGGACTTCAAAAAGGTTTTGAACACCACGAAGCATATGAGATGTTCCAAGAGTTGAAATTGGTATTTCAGACTCATGCCCATGTCGAGAGGTATGAGACCTCTGACAAATACTTTCCCTGCAAGATGGAGGAGAATAGCTCAGCAAGTGAGCATATGCTCAGAATGTCTGGGTAGTACAATCCCTTGAATAAAGTGGGAGTTAATCTTCCAGATAATATAGTGATTGACAGAGTTCTTTAGTCACTATCACCAAGCTACTAAAATTTCATGATGAACTATAATATGCAAGGGATGACGAAACTGATTCCCGAACTCTTCGCGATGCTGAAATCGGTGAAGGTAGAAATCAAGAAAGAGCATCAAATGTTGATGTTTAACAAGACCACTAGTTTCAAGAAAAAGGGGAAAAGGAAAAGAAAGGGAACTTCAAGAAGAATGGCAAGCAAGTTGCCACTCCCGTGAAGAAGCCCAAAGCTAGACCCAAGTCTGAAACTGAGTGCTTCTATTGCAAAATAAATAGTCACTGGAAGCGGAACTACCCCAAATACTTGGCGGATAAGAATGATGGCAAAGTGAACAAAGGTATTTTTAATATACAAGTTATTGATCTGTGCTTTACTAGTGTTCATAGTAGCCCATGGGTATTAGATACGGTTTAGTTGCTAAGATTAGTAACTCGAAACTGGAGTTGCAAACTGAACATAAAGGGAGAGGTGACGATGTGTATTGGAAGTGATTCCAAGGTTGATAAGATCACCATCGCATACTCCCTCTACCTTCGGGATTACCGTTGAACCTAAGAAATGTTATTTTGGTGTTTGCATTGAGCATGAATATGATTGGATCATGTATATTGCAATACGGTTATTCATTTAAGTCGGAGAATAATTGTTTTTCCGTTTACATGAATAAAACCTTCTATGGTCATACACCCAATGTAAATGGTTTATTGAATCTCGATCGTAGTAATATACATATTCATTATATTGATGCCAAAAGATGCAAAGTTGATAATGATAGTGCAACATACCTGTGGCACTGCCGTTTTGGTCATATTGGTATGAAGCGCATGAAGGAACTCCATGCAGATGGACTTTTGGAATCACTTGATTGTGAATCATTTGATACTTGCGAACCATGTCTGATGGGCAAGATGACTAAAACTCTGTTCTCCGGAATAATGGAGCGAGCCAATGACTTATTGGAAATAATACAAACCGATGTATGCGGTCCAATGAGTGCTGAGGCACGCGACGAATATCGTTATTTTTTGACCTTCACAGATGATTTGAGCAAATACGGGTATATCTACTTAATGAAACACAAGTCTGAAACAATTGAAAAGTTCAAAGAATTTCAGAGTGAAGTGGAGAATCATCATAACAAGAAAATAAAGTTTCTATGATCTGATCGTGGAGGCGAATATTTGAATTACGAGTTTGGCCTTCATTTAAAACAATGTGGAATAGTTTTACAACTCACGCCACCTGAAACACCACAGCATAATGGTGTATCCGAACGTCGTAACCGTACTTTATTAGATATGGTGTGATCTAAGATTTCTCTTACCGACTTACCCCTATCGTTTTGGGGTTATGCATTAGAGACAGCTGCATACATGTTAAATAGGGAACCGTCTAAATCCGTTGAGACGACACCATATGAACTATGGTTTGGCAAGAAACCCAAGCTGTCGTTTCTTAAAGTTTGGGGTTGCGACACTTATGTCAAAAGGCTTCAGCCTGATAAGCTCGAACCCAAATCAGAGAAGTGTGTCTTCATATGATATCCTAAGGAAACAATTGGGTACACCTTCTACCACAGATCCAAAGGCAAGATCTTTGTTGTCGAGAATGGAACCTTTCTAGCGATGGAGTTTCTCTCGAAAAAAGTGAGTGCGATGAAAGTAGAACTTGATGAGGTAATTGTACTTTCTCTCGAATTGGAAAGTAGCACATCAGTGAAATCCGTTCGCGTGATGCCTACACCAACTAGAAAGGAAGCTAATGATGATGATCATGAAACTTCGGATCAAATTACTACTGGACCTCGTAGGTTGAACAGAGCACGTTCTGCACCAGAGTGGTACGGTAATCCTGTCCTGGAAGTCATGTTATTAGACCATGGCGAACCTACAAACTATGAAGAAGCTACGATGAGCCCAGATTCCGACAGATGGCTTGAGGCCATGAAATCTGAGATAGGATCCATGTATGAGAACAAAGTGTGGACTTTGCTGGACTTGCCCAATGACCGACAAGCCATTAAGAATAAATGGATCTTCAATAGAAAGACGGACATTGATGGTAGTGTTACTATCTACTCCCTCCGTAAACTAATATAAGAGCGTTTAGATCACTATTTTAGTGATCTAAACGCTCTTATATTAGTTTACAGAGGGAGTACAAAGCTCGAATTGTCGCGAAATGTTTTCGACAAGTTCATGGTGTTGACTACGATGACATTTTCTCACTCATATCGTTGCTTAAGTCTGTCCAAATCATGTTAGCAATTGCCGCATTTTATGAAATCTGGCAAATGGATATCAAAACTTCATTCCTTAATGGATTTATTAAAGAAGAGTTGTATATGATGCAACCAGAAGGTTTTGTCAATCCCAAAGGTTCTAACAAAATGTTCAAGCTCCAGCGATCCATCTATGGACTGGTGCAAACATCTCGGAGTTAGAATATACGCTTTGATGAGTTGATCAAAGCATATAGTTTTATAGAGACTTATGGTGAAGACAGTATTTACAAGTGAGTGGGAGCACTACAG
This sequence comes from Triticum aestivum, assembly GCF_018294505.1. Lineage (NCBI taxonomy): Eukaryota > Viridiplantae > Streptophyta > Magnoliopsida > Poales > Poaceae > Triticum > Triticum aestivum. The sequence goes on along the minus strand of NC_057800.1, from coordinate 728,402,167 downwards.
CCTTTCTGATAAGTATATGTGAATGACACATTGTTGATCGGAAATGATATAGAATTTTCTGACAAGCATAAAGGAGTGTTTGAAAGGAGTTTTTCAAAGAAAGAGCTCGGTGAAGCTGCTTATATATTGGGCATCAAGATCTATAGAGATAGATCAAGACGCTTGATAAGACTTTTGATGAGTACATTCCTTGATAAGATTTTGAAGGAGTTCAAAATGGATCAGTCGGGGAAGGAGTTCTTGCCTGAGTTGTAAGGTATGAAGTTGAGTAAGACTCAAATCCTGACCACGGCAGAAGATAGAAAGAAAATGAAAGTCATTCCCTATGCCTCAGCCATAGGTTCTATAAAGTATGCCATGCTGTATACCAGACCTATTGTGTACCTTGCCATGAGTTTGGCAAGGGGGTACAATAGTGATCCAGGAGTAGATCACTGGACAGCGGTCAAAATTATCCTTAGGTACCTAAAGAGGACTAAGGAAATGTTTCTCGGTTATGGAGGTGACAAAGAGTTCAGCGTAAAGGGTTACGTCGATGCAATCTTTGACACTGATCCGGATGACTCTGAGTCTCAATCTGGATGCATATTGAAAGTTGGAGCAATTAGCTAGAGTAGCTCTGTGCAGAGCATTGTAGACGTAGACATTTGCAAAATACATAGAGATCTGAATGTGGCAGACCCGTTGACTAAACCTCTCTCACAAGCAAAACATGATCACACCTTAGTACTCTTTGGGTGTTAATCACATAGCGATGTGAACTAGATTATTTACTCTAATAAACTCTTTGGGTATTGGTCACACGGCGATGTGAACTATGGGTGTTAATAAATAAAGAACTATTAGTGTTAAATCACATGGCGATGTGAACTGGATTATTGATTGTAGTGCAAGTAGGTGGCTGAAGGAAATATACCCTAGAGGCAATAATAAAGTTGTTATTTTATATTTCCTTATATCATGATAAATATTTATTATTCATGCTAGAATTGTATTAACCGGAAACTTGATACATGTGTGGATACATAGACAAAACACCGTGTCCCTAGTAAGCCTCTACTAGACTAGCTCGTTAATCAAAGTTGGTTAAGTTTCCTAACCATAGACATGTGTTGTCATTTGATGAACGGGATCACATCATTAGGAGAATGATGTGATGGACAAGACCCATCCATTAGCTTAGCATATTGATCGTTCAGTTTTATGGCTATTGCTTTCTTCATGTCAAATACATATTCCTTCAACTATGAGATTATGCAACTCCCGGATATCGGAGGAATGCCTTGTCTGCTATCAAACGTCACAACATAACTGGGTGATTATAAAGATGCTCTACAGGTTTCTCCGAAGGTGTTTGTTGGGTTGGCATAGATCGAGATTAGGATTTGTCACTCCGAGTATCGGAGAGGTATCTCTGGGCCCTCTCGATAATGCACATCATAAGAAGCCTTGAAAGCAAAATGACTAATAACTTAGTTACAAGATGATGTATTACGAAACGAGCAAAGAGACTTCCCGGTAACGAGATTGAACTAGGTATGTGGATACCGACGATCGAATCTCGGGCAAGTAACATACCGATGACAAAGGGAATAACGTTTGTTGTCATTAGGGTTCGACCGATAAAGATGTTCGTAGAATATGTAGGAGCCAATATGAGCATCAAGGTTCCGCTATCGGTTATTGACCGGAGAGGTGTCTCAGTCATGTCTACATGGTTCTCGAACCCGTAGGGTCCGCACGCTTAACGTTTGATGACGATTTAGTATTATATGAGTTATGTGATTTGGTGACTGAATGTTGTTCAGAGTCCTGGATGAGATCACAGACATGACGAGGAGTCTCGAAATGGTCAATAGGTAAAGATCGATATATAGGATGATAGTATTCGGACACTGGAAGTATTCCGGATAGTATCGGGTATTTATCGGAGTACCGGGGGGGGGGGGTACCGGAACTCCTCGAGAAAAGATATGGGCCATATGGGCCATAGGAGGGGAGCACACCAGCCCAGAAGAGGTGGCGCCCCCCCAAGGAAGGAGGCCGAGTGGGGAAGGGAAAGAGGGGGTCCCCCCCCCTTTCCTTCTCTCCCTCGTATTAATTACCTTTTCCCCCCTCTAGAAATAAGGAAAGGGGGGAGGCCGAATTGGGAGAGGACCCAAAGTAGGATTCCTCCTACTTGGGGCGCCCCATGGCTGCTACCCTGCCCCTCCCACCTATATTTACGTGGGGAGCGGGTGCCTAGAATACACAACATCTATTCCTAGCCGTGTGCGGCGCCCCCCTCCTAGTTATGCCTCCGGTCATATCTTCGTAGTGCTTAGGAGAAGCCCTGCACGGATCACATCACCATCACCGTCACCACACCGTCGTGCTGACGGAACTCATCTACTTTCTCAACACCTTGCTGGATCAAGAGGGCGAGGAACGCATCGCACTGAACGTGTACAGAACTCGGAGGTGCGTAGGTCGGTACTTGATCAGTCGGAGCTAGAAGAAGTTCGACTACATCAACCGCCTTGTCAAACGCTTCCACTTTTGGTCTACGAGGGTACGTGGACACATTCTTCGCCCCTCGTTGCTATGCATCTCCTAGATAGATCTTGCGTGAGCATAGGAAATTTTTTTGAAATTGCATGCTACGTTTCCCAACAGTAAGTTGTCTAATTTATAAGTTTTGGTAAGTCAATTTTTAAATGGTTGATTTTTGTCAAGATTCGTGCTTTTTTTACTTATATTGTTAAATGAGTTTTTATGCTGAATTTAGATTTTCTCTTGTTTCGGGTTACTTGATTTATTTTTAGTATTTATTTCAATTTTTTCATCCATGTGGGGTAATACCAATGCCACTAATTTATTCTGTCTTCATAAAATTTTGTGCAAAATTCCAATATTACATTATTATTTTTGCATATTATTAGAAATTCCATTTCTTGTGAATTGTGTGATATTTTTATCATTATTTGTTATATTTTTATCCTTTTCTTTCTTCTCAAAGAGGAATACCAATGCCACGAATTCAATCTTCCTTTCCCTTCAAAAATGCATTTTTCCATAGAATACTTCACTATTTTTAGTTTGCTTTTTTTCAATTCATTTTCTTTCTTCTTTAAGGGTAACCCCAAATAACATTAATTCATTACTTCTTAGATTGTTTTTGTGAATATTCCACTATTATAGGTTTATTCTTCTATATTATTGAAAAGCAATTTCTTTTGTAAATTTGTTACAATTTTTTATTACTCCTTTTCTTGTTCTTTCTTCTTAAAGGGTAATGTCAATGTAGCATTCATTAATTATTAGAAAACTTAGTCACTTTGATATCACTTTAGTCTCAATTGTGGTTTTCTTTAAGGGTAACAACAATGACACAAATACATTCTTTCTTAGGTTTTTCTTTCTACTTAACGGGTAATACAAATGACACTAATTTATTCTTCGTCAGAAAAACATCATTATTTCCAATTTTTATTTCATTTTCTATCTTGTTTAAAGGTAATTTTAATGCCACTAACTCATTCGTTCTTAGGAAACCTCCATTTCGTGAAAAAGTCAGTATTATGTCTTTATTCTTTCATAGTAGAACAAATGCATTTTTGTATAATTTGTGATAAAAACTATTAAAAAATTATTTCTTCTTAAAGGGTAATACCAATGCCACTAATTCATTATTTCTTATAAAACTTGGTTATTTTGATTTTGTTGTAGTTTTGTGCAAATTATATTTTTGTGGAAATTCAACTATATATAATATGTTATTTTTGCATATTGTAAAAAAGCAAAATTCGAGTATAAGTTGTGTGCCACCAATTCATTCCTTCTAAGGAATATTCTTTTAACCCCTTTTTTATTTTGTTTCTTCTTAAAGGGTAGCAAGAATGCCACTTATTCATTCCTTTAGAGAAAACGTCTTTATACAGAAAGTCCTCTACTATATAATTATGCTTGCATATTATAAAAATGTTCATTTTTTGTGTAAATTGTGTGATTTTTTCATATATTTTTTCTAATTAATTTTTACTTTGTTTCTTCTTGAAGGGTCAGCTTTCTATTTTCTTTGATTTTTTATTCCTGTTTAGTAAGTGTTGCATGCATGTACTTGGAGTACTCCTATCCATCTACTCCCTCCGTTCCTAAATATTTGTATTTCTAGACATTTCAAATGACTACTACATACGGATGTATGTAGACATATTTTAGAGTGTAGATTCACTCATTTTGCTCCGTATGTAGTCACTTGTTGAAATGCCTGGAAAGACAAGTATTTAGGAATGGAGGGAGTATCAGCAAAGACTAGCAGTAGTTGACTAATGGCCATGCACATGGGGCCCATCAATGCATGAGGTGAAAAGTAACAAACATGCACTGCATGTTGTATTTTGCGAGGAGGTAGTGGCACATCCGCGGCCTTGCCGAAGGCAGGAACAGTTCTGAGCTGCAGCGAAGTTTAATGAGAAAAAAATACAACTATTTAATAGTTTATTAAAAATTTTTACTTCAAAATGATGTTCAATTTTAATTCTACATTAACTTTCATTATGTAATTATTTTTTATGAATTGACTTTCATTATGTAGTTCTTTTTGCAAAATCATTATGTAAGTTGCTCTTCCTTTTGAGCAATTTTTGCATACTAGTCCAGTCATCGGGTCCTTGTTGTCTGGTGCGAACCACCCGTCATTTTCACCGCTCTCTTCTTGTTGATAAAATCATGACTTCACAATGGTTTCGACTTACCAGGATTTTGTACCCGGTGTTTGATAGGTTTTTGAGATGGTGATCGTTACTTGGCCCGCTGGATCATGTATTCATGTTTTAGTTCGTTTATAGAGTCATGTTACAACTCGCAAACCCACCGACCAACGCACCAGTCCCACCAATAGGCAGTAATCAGGCCTAACACACATTGAATTTACGGTTTAGAGTTGTGCATGTACACATAGTATAGCGGTATACATGGGATTTCTGAACAATTAACACGTACATGTGGATCTTTTTTTATGTTGCAAGTATGGAGAGAACCAATGAAATGGCTTAATAGTACGGAAATGTTAACGCCCACACGTGTGGGCGTTCACCATCCCGACCACACGAAAGCATCTCCGTTGGCAACTTTGTGCACGAATTTTGGAACAAACCGGCCGGTTTTCTGCGCCATGTAGGACGAGGCGCGTGTGCGGTGTGCGAGTCAGTTCGCCCGCACGTTGGTTGCCATCCCGCAGTCAGCGGTTGCCACTCGGAGGTGTGCGGTGGAACTGCTATGCGCCCGCACGCCATGCTCCGATCGCGGTTGATGTCAAACACGTCGCACACCTCTGCCCCTTCTCCCTCACGGTTCCATTTACTCACCCGCACCGCAGTTACTGGCACAACCCACTCGCATTTCAAACCATTGGAGGAGAAGGCGAGGGGAGAAGGCGACGGCGGAGGCGGAAGAATCGACGGTGTTCGCGGCCGTCGGTGGTGCTCGCCGGAACGGAGCGGCTTCGCCGGAGCGCCTGTGGGTTGAAGGTAATGCTCGCTACAACTCTCGCAATCCCTTCCTGCATTTTTCCCTCTTCCCTCCCTATTTGATTCCTCGATCGAGATTCGTAGAGATTCAGGCGATTCGGCGATGCGTCGGCGTTCCCGCCGGCGCCGAAGTCGTCTGCTAGCCGTTTTTGGTGGCACTGGGCAGTTTCGTCGCGGCCGCGGCTGCGGCATCGTCGGTGTGGTTATGCTTGTTCGGAGACACGCACTAGTCTTGCCTATGGATTGGGCAGGTGTCTCCTGGTTTGTTTGATGCGCACTGGTTTGAATTTGTGTTTGCAGTCAGTTCGTGGGAGAATTTTGAGGGTGAATTTGAAGTCGCGGTAGTTGCCATTGAACCCTAGATCTAGTTAGTTGGGTTTTGAAATTGTAGTATGAGGCGAACTTGATAGTTTCATTAACTATCATGATTGTGTGGCAACTAACTCCCTGAACAAATGTGATAGTTGCCACAAACGTGTTTCCCCTTGCGGCAACAAATTACTGAAATGACTGTGTTAGTTGCCACATATAAGCTTTCGCATGGGGCAACTATTTTTTATTGAATGACTGTGATAGTTGCCACACACACGCTCTTCCATGTGGCAACTAAATTTGCTGAATTACTGTGATAGTAGCCACAAACATGCTTTTTCTTTGTGGCATCTAATTTTTCTGAATGATTTGTGATAGTTACCACTCTGTGATAGTTGCCACAATCGGTAGTCAATGCAGTTTCAGGAGCCAACTGCACTGGACGGCAACTAATGTGCACATCAAGTGTGCCTGTTGCCACTTGGATAGTATATTCATGTGGCAAATAGAATGTGAACACACTGTCTGTTGCCATTCTGCAGATAAGACAGTATGGCAAATTGGCTGCATAATGTGGCAACCAAATTTGCATAGCAATTGTGTCAGATGCCATACATATGCTTTGCATGTGGCAAGTTTTTGGCTGACCACATCATGTCTATTGCCATGCCGCAGTCAGTACAATATGGCAAATTCATTGTACTGTAGGCACAATTTTTTTTGTTTTGCCACAACGACTTTGTGATATCTGATCACACTGTGACAACTTTCAGGTTCTTGATTAGATGTGGTTTCATCGATTTGTTGTAGTATGTGTTGCATTTCAGCACGGCAATTTCACCCTAGCACATTTCTGCCGCTGAACAAGTGGCATTTGATTGGTGTATTTTTAGGATAGTGTGTGAGCTGCCACATCTTAGTTTTTCTGATGTGGAGGATTCTGTGACTTTCTATCGTACTATCTTGGGCTAACATGGCAACTTCAACATTTTTTGTTTTCAAGTGCATTTACCATATGTACACTTTTTTTACTTGATAATGTAACCAACGTGCTTACTTGCCACGTTTATGTTTTCCGACAATCATAGGAGGGGTGCGTGTGTGTTCATGTTATTTTTTCTGCATTCACTAGTTGACATTTTCTGTTAGGTGGCAACTGCTTACCTCTTGCATTTACATTTCCACCATGACAATTTGGTCTGTTCCTATCTCAGCAGAATGGCTCGTGGTGATCATCAAAACGATGATGATGATTTCATGGATCCACCACAGCGTAATCGAGTAACTGGATGGATAAAAGAGGGTGATGAGGTAAATGTTCACACATCCCCCCTTCCTCCTGCTTTATGTTACTGGTTGACACCTCGAGCTTGCAGTCGTCTGACACGAACTAAAATTTCATGACATTGCAAAACATGGCAACAACTGATCACTTTTTGCAAAAACATGGCAACAACTGACCACTTTTTGTCTGTTTTTTGCAGAAGAAGAAACGTATTCGCAACAGAGCCTCCCAAGAACGACCGACTGTGTTAACTGACAAATTCACCGGCGATCAGAAGGGGGCTGCTGCTGAGATGGGTATGTAGTCTATGATGGATGTCCGGTGCATGAACCTTGTCAACCCTGTATGCGACTGGATTGATGAGATCTACGACCCCGCCTCCAGGGACTTCGTGATTCCGGGACGTGGTAACTACCGTTGAACGAGGAATCCGTGTTCTGCACTTTGGGTGTGCCTCGTGGACATATCAAAGTCCCGTACGAGGTCAACAATGAGATCGAGGAAGCACTGTTCCCTCGTTTGTTTCCTGGGTCGGAATCCATGCCGAACACGTCTGCAGTGGCAGATTCGCTGCAGGCCATGACGACGCATGGAGATGTTTTCAAGATGAAGCTACTCATGTACCTCATCTTAGCTGTTTTCGCGCCGACCACCTCTCTTCGCCCAAGCAAGAAATGCTTCCCCATCCTGGTGAATGATCCATCTTTACTACTTTATTTTCCTTTGATCTTTTTGGCTCCGATGTCATGTGTAAAGCTAGTGACTGCCAGCGTTTTCCGTTGTTTTTTTCCGTTTGATTTCTGATGCGGCAACCTTTTTTGTCCTGAAATTTTGTGTGGTGCAGGCGGATCTGGGAAATGTGAAGAACATGAATTGGTGTAAGTTTATTGCCGACTTCCTGCACGATGCATTCTCAAGCAAGATGTACCAAAAGGGTTGTCCACTGCATTTAATGATATTTTTTTACCAGTTCTTTCTGTGAACACTGTTTTTTTAACACACTTTTATTCATACATGGCAACCTGGTCATAACAAGATGGCAACCTGATCATATCAAGATGGCAACTGCCATAATGACAATATGGCAACTCCCATCATATTAGTATGGCAACTGTCATCATACTATGATGGCAACTGCCATCATAACAACATGGCAACTGCTATCACACTATGATGGCAATTAGCACATGTAGATGGCATCTTCTTCTTTTTCTTCTCTTCTTTCATGCACCTCAACTTGATTATCATTGTAACATATATTATCCTGTTTTCCTCCACATAGTACCCATGATGGCAACTGATATTTCTTTCTTTTTAAATTTGTTTTGCATCAGCTCATGTACGTCGACTGTCTTGACCTGTCCACCGTGGATTTCACTGGGACATGAGGCCCGCTGCCTGCGCACAAGTTTAATGTTTCTGCATGGACTATCAACGCTGTCAAGGCTGTGCTTGCCGCAGACAAGGCTACTGACACCACATATCGAAAACTGCAGGTTAGTTCTGGTTTCTTTGCCCACAGGGCATGCCTTCAAATTGGCATGAGGCAACCGTATGTGGGTCATAAGAGATGACTACCTTTGTTATCCATGGCTGTCTGAGTACTGTATCCATGTCTCATTCCACATGGCAACTCTTTTCATTCGTGCTTAAACTTACATTCTCTCTCTTACGTCCTAGCTTTTTTTTCTTTTTTTTTGTTCTTTCCAGCTGATGGCCAAGCATGCTATAGACTACAGCGTGTTTGGGGGGCCTCAAAACTTTGGAAAGTGGATGGATGTGCACTCAGCTCCGTCTTGCCCTGCCGAGGTAATCAAAAGATCTACATCTATGGTTTGCCGTGGAGTATTTTTTGATGTTGTGCAAGTGATTGCAATACGGGTGGTCATTGATGCTTCTTTGTTTCGTGCACAGGCAAGGGCACCTGTTGAGCATCTAATAGGGAAGTTTGCATCTGGAATGACCGGCTTGCTCGGGAAGTTGGTTGAGGGGTGGACGTCCCTCAGTGGCTCTGACAGCGACGCGGTTGCGAGGCAGTTCACTTCATTTGTCCCAGAACATACACACCGGCCAACCGGTTGCCGTGGCCGGTATGACTACAACAGTTCCCAAGAGCCTGCTGACACACAAGATGAACTAGGTGGAGATGCTGGTCTTAGCAAGGATGATGACGATGTCATGGAGAATGTGCAAGAGGACACCGATGATGATGATCATGCTGAAGTTCGCGCAGGTGGTAACAAGGGCAAGGATGCAACAGATGTCCCTCAACCGGAGAAAGTCAAACAACATACGGCTGCGAGAGGCGAGGGGGTTTTGCCATCAAAGAGGGGGAGGGCTCCAGAGGGTGTTGGGCAGGGTTCTGCTGGCAAGAGGTCTAGGACCGACCCCGTAGCTGCCAGGAAGAGGTTCGACTTTTATTTTAGTTTTTTGCATTGTCTATTTTCTTCGAACAGACTCATCCCTTTTTTGCACTTGTTTTTGTCAACCACGGCAATGAGTTTGCTGTCTGATAATTGCCACCTTTTTTTTCCTCCATCTCATACGTGCAGCGAGCCGACAACTGGTGGACGAGAAGTTACGAAGAAACAGGCGCCAACGCCAACCCGTGTTTCTGCTCGGTGGAACAAAGGCGCCCCCATTGCCGGTGACACCCCTTCCACCAGGTCATCTCCTCGCACGACGACGACCAACACCGGGGATCCTGTCGTGTTGCCAGACCTGAGGAAGGCAGTCAAGAAGTAGGTTTTTTCATCCGCTTTCATTGACATAGCGCTATATTTTTCTTGATTTTCCAATGCATCCGTTTAGCTTGTCACATTGTCTTCTGTCATCGCCCCCACGTGGCAACTGCTGTTCTCCAAATGATTTTTTCCTTCCTTTTTAAGTGTATGGCAACTCCTATTGTTTTTTACATGGCAACTGGAATCTAGGCCAAATGGTAACTTTAATGTACCTAATGGCAACTGCCATCTTTACCGTTGGCTTGTGAGCTCATCCCACACCTAGGTTTGAAATTGCATTCATGGCAGATCAGACATTTTTATCATTCTTCAAGTTGGCTAACATGGCAACTGTTGCTGGATGGCAACTGCTAATTATGACACATGGCAACTCACGTTCCCCTTACATGGCAACTACCAGCTTTTCCATTTGTTTTTCATTTTTTTAAGATTTCTACCAAGGCAAACATATTTTTGTTCATTTTTAATACCTTTTTCATGTGCTTTATTTTTTTTCCAGGGTGAAGAAGCCTACTACGCGCGGGGCCAAGCATATCAGTAAGGACCCGCTCGAACGCCTGCATTCAAAGTTGTCAACAGGGGGCAACTCAGATGTACATGAGGCACCAGGCAACAATACTCCTGCTGCACCATTGACCGCTCCCACCAAATCTGATGCAAGTGGCCGACCATCTCCGCCGGCTACAGATGTGCAGGCTAGAACAACATGCATCCGTACATCGAGGAGTGACGAGTCGGTATCTGCCAGGACAGCTGAAATATTGCCAACTCTTCTGGCAATGAAGGATGCTGCTGTGAGCCATGCCACCCCATCAGCAAGCGTTGAAGTGGACGCTCCCGAGACGAACCTAAGCAAGGAAGATTCCCGCTCATATGACACTGATTCCAAGCGCGTGCGTGGTGGCACTCCTGTGTCCATGACAGAAGCGTCTGAGGCGGCAGTTCACAAGGATATGCCATCTACAGGTGAGAGTCCTGGCACAACAGCTCTAGCTCCTGTCGGTGCAGATACTGCTAAGGCGACTGTTTCGCGTGCTGGTCTTCCACCTAGGCGTCGTAGCCCCCGCAAGCAATCAGCAGACATACCCAACGCACCGGCTGTAGCTAGGAGCAGGAGAGACGAGTCTGGTTATGTTCCTGCGTCCAGACTGTTCCCGCCACCTGCCAAGAGCAATGTGATGGAGAAACCGGAAGACCGGAGCACAACTGATGCAGGTGTCAAGCCGGGCACGAGTGACGCAGGTGAAAAACCGGAGCAGACTGCACCTTTACCCGCAGTGGAAATCCCCAGCATAAATCTGCGCACTTCCAGGCTCCCAGTCAATGTCGGTGTCCCCTACAGCCCAAACAAGAAGATTGTCATGAAAGCTGCGGCTGATACCGCTGACAGCACGCCCCGCCCTGCAAATAAGGCCGATCATTCTGTAGCGGCCGATTCAGATATGTTTGTCGATCTTTCACCCTTGGATTCTGCCCCGCAAGTCGTTCGTGGTCCGGCCAGTAGGAATGAGAGGCACCCAATGGCCTTTACCCCACCGAGCTTCAGCCTTGGCATCAATCAAGATCAACGGGTGGTGCAAGATCCTATGCCAGTTGCCTTTGCTTTCCCAGGAGGCATGCCCGCAATGATGGCGCAGCCAATGGTCGAGGGCAGGAAGGCTGTCATGTTCGCAGAGCTGATTGTGCAAGGTACACTTGTCATGTCCTTATGATTTTTCTTGTATACATCTTTGTAGTTTGACTTTTGTCCCAATCATATTTTTTGGGGGTTCTCACTTGTGATGGCAACTGACATGTGATGACATGGCAACTAGATTTGATGCACCATGTCACCTACATTTTTTTGCTGCCATGCTGCATTTGACATTTGGGCAACAACGTGGCAACTGAAGTTGATTCAACATGGCAACTGTAGTTGCTGTCACATGGCAAATACAGTGCATTACACATGGCAACTGGATTTGCCACACCATGTCACCTAAATTTTTTGTTTCCATGCTGCATTTTTTCATACGGCAATCATATGGCAAGTGGAGTTGACACAACATGGCAACTGTAGTTGCTGTGACATGGCAACTACAGTCCAACTAGATGGCAACTACAGTGCAACTACATGGCAATTGTAGTTGCTATGACATGGCCACTGTAGTTGGACCACACATGGCAACTGCCCCACTTTTTCTAGCTACATCTCACATCATGCACCCTATCTTCTCACAATCCATCTGTTTTTGATTTTCTAGGTATCCTAACCCATTGTTTTTTTATCATTGCAGCCACCCCTGAGGAGATTTCACCGTCACTTGACAAAGCTTACCGCATGATTGAGGAGGCAGCATTGCAGATGAGGTCCTCATGAGGGCAAGGGCAATCAAGTTCCAACGTGCCTGCAGATACGGTATCTGAGGATACCATTAGGAGTGTCACTCCTGGTTCTGTGAGGCAGCAGAGGGTAGTTCACCCAACTCCCGAGGAAGACTACAAGCCCGAATTCAGGGCCACTAAGGAACAGACCCAGCTGTACGATACCGTCGAGCGGTTTGGAAATGCGAGGGCCAGCAGCAAGCACATGAAGGTGCTGAAAGGGTAAATGACCACACCCCATAATCTCTCATTTTGTTTTGCTTCTTTTTTACCATTCATCTTCTTCGTACTTTCTATACACGATCCGCTTACGTTTTAGTTCTTTCATATTTTTTTTACTTAGTAGGCATGATTCTTCCATGTCATATTGTTTTCATACAGCTTATGTTTGGACAGTACCAAAGTCATTCAATGAGGAGCGACGTACGTCGAGCTGGGTGATCTTGCCGAGTCCGTGAGGCCAAACGGTAAAATGTCGACGAATGTAGTTGCATGCGGGATTGAGTACATCAACAATCACACCGATGTGTGTGTCGACAAGATAATCATGCATTACAGTGTGACCTACAAAATATGGGATGGTGACTTCCACCACAAAATCCTGAGGAAGAATTTTGCTCAACACGGTGAATTCAAGCTCACACTGAAGAAATATGTGAGTACTCCTTCCCTGTCTGCAATGTTTTTTCACATGGTGTGGTTTTTTGCCATCATCTGCACTTGTGTTTGTGTGGCAGATGTTTTCATGTGGCAACAGCTGCCGTGCACACTGACTTCTTGATTTTTGCATCCCGTGCAAACTATGTGGCAACTTGATAGTAAAACACATGGCACATTTTGTTCATACATGGACGGCAACTTTCTTTCAACTACCCCCACCCATAACCAAACATTCTACGTGATTCTAATTTTTTTGTCCCTCTGTTGTTCTTTATGTGAACTCTGCTTCTCATTTCTTCACTTTTTAAATTCATGTCATGTTCCCCATGTTCCAGGAGCTTGCACCACATGACCCACACGACAAGTGTGGTCACCACTATGCGATCTGTCTTGACCTGAAGAACCAAAGTTTTGAGGTGCTTGATTCAATCCGTTCGGAAGCTGATGCAGACCTTACTACGCATGCCGAATTCTTCATTAACAACCTCAAAGAGACATGGAACCGTCACTATGAACATTCAAAGGTCTAGATCAGGCATTTCTCGACTGAGTATGTGGCGACTGCGAAGCAAGGGAACACGTAATTTCCTCCTTCCTTCATGTGCCATTTACAACAATACAACCTCTCTTTTGTTGTCACATCTGAATTGAAGTCTATCTCTGTTACGTCTGTCCTTTTTGCGTGTTCACCTGACTCTTTTCCTCGTGCAGGACGGACTGTGGCTTTCACGCACTGGAATACTTTGCAAAGTGGGAAGGCAGAATTGTCCCTCCTATCACAGCTGCAACGGTTGTTGAGCTCCGGAAAATCTACACATGGAACTGGTTGACGAATGAAGATTTCAACAAGCGGTCCGGAGCACGCGAGTTCATAGAGGAAGCTGTCAAGAAAGTCATCAAGAAGTACAAGTGATCACGTGGCGTTACACACCAGACTCATACCTTACATTCTGTTGCCGAGGAATGTAAGGTATTATCTCTTTGTTCTCGTCGAAAACTATGTTTGTGTGCTATGCTATGACTGCAACCCCGCGTAGCCTACTATGTAGTGGTGGTGTGTGAGCGGCATTTGAATAGTTTATGTAATATATGTGTGGACGTGAACCTATTTTCGGCGTTAGAGCAGATATGTTTTTATGTTTATCATTATTACAATGGTTACATCGTTTCTCGCACCGGTTTGCTATTTCGAATGCGTCTAGGATGTTTTAAAAAAGATGGCAAATGTAGTTCATCAGACATGGGTAGTGAAAGTCATCGTCATTTTTCATTTTGGCTGTTTTGCTTCTTCTTTTTCATCTCTAACTGCACCGGCAAGCATGGGTAGGTTGATCATGTAGCCACAACCTTTGCTGCGGTTTATGCACGTTACGCTTTTTCCAACTTGTTTCCCATACATTGCACACAACACACTATGTGTCTCTAAACCGCGTCATATTGTAATGGAAATATATGCCACGCAGAGTCATTACAAATACCATGGCATATTTTCAGTACAGCTAACATGGCAGATACAGTACAAACAACATGGCAGATCCAGCATAATTAACATGGCAGATACAGTACAACTAACATGGCAGATCCAGTACAACAAAAATGGCAGATCCGGTACAACTAGCATGGCATATTTAGTATAAAATAGCATGGCATATTTAGTATAAAATAGCATGGCATATTTAGTATAAAATAGCATGGCAGACTAACTACACATAACATGGCAGATTAACTACACATAACATGGCAGATTAAGTACCCATAACATGGCAACTGCATTTATCCATTCAATGAATTTTCCTTCCACTTCTGATGCCCCTCAAGAGTCATTCTCCCAATTTTTTTAAAAAAAATTTCTCATCATCTAGGGTACAAAACAAAATGTCCACAAGGACCATGTCACATCGCCCCAATTTTTGCTCATGGATTGCCCGCCCCTTTCTTTGTTTTCTTGTGTTTTGCTTGGATCTCCAATCCCTACTTGTACCTTATCTCTGTTGAACAACCCTTTGTGATAGAACGGGGTGGGTTCCTGACCTGGGTCTGTGTGCTTGCTGTTCCAGATCCTATCTCCGAGTTTTCAGATGATGGCCCCGTGGATGAAGGCACACTTGATGTGCGGGGGAACCGGTGTAAGGCTTCCTCAGCTTTCCTCTTCTTGATCTCATCAAGCTCTCTTTTCAGTGCCTTCCTGTGTTTTTCTGCGACTCTCGCTGTCTCATCACTCTTGCACGCTTCATAAATTAGCTCAGCATAGTTCTTTGTCAGCACAACGTGCCTCACGGCTTCCATGGTTGAATCAGGTCTCTCGTCATGCACAGCCAGAACTGCGTGTGTTGTCTACGGTGCCAACGTGTCGTCAGCGTCCCAAGTCCATCGCCGCCTTATGAAATGGTGGGGCATCCGTGTCACAGCGTTCATGTCCATTACTTTTAGTATGTGACAGCACACAATGTCGTCCCGTTCGAACTTGCAGCGTTGGCAGTAGTACTCGCCTTCGCCTATCGAGGCTTTGACGAAGTAGTTCCTTCCTTTGTCTGGGTCTTTAGGTTCTGAATCTGACACGCCCAAAATAGAACACACCTTGAACGTATGTTCGTCCACCTGGAAAGCCGTGAACATGCTGTCACGCTTTATTTCTTCCTGGAATCTACAAGTTTTGTGTGTTTTCTGTTAAACTATCGTGCGCTATTTTCTTGTACCATCTTATGTTGTCATGGAAATAGAAATGCATTTTGTTTGAACATGGCAAACATAGTTCATTGAACATGGCAAATATAGTACGTTGAACATGGCAAATGCAGTACACTAGACATGGCAAATGCAGTACACTAGGCATGGCAACTGTAGTACACTAGACATGGCAACTGTAGTACATTTTCAACTGGACATCGTCATTTTTCCACACCAACATTCCCCAATGGAAGCACATTGCATAAAACATGGCAACTGCCCTTTTATTTAAACATGGCATTTACAGTTGAGTAAACATGGCAATTGCATTTCAACAAGCATGGCAGATGCATTTTATTAAACATGGCAACTGCATTTCAGCATATGTGTCGCCAATATAACATTTTTTCCAGTTGACATTGGCATTTGCATGCCAACATGCCCCAATGGAAGCACAGTGCATTAAACATGGCAACTGCACTTCATTCAACAAGGAAAATGCACCCGAGCAAGCATGGCAAAACAGAATTTTCATTGAACATGGCAACATGCAGCTGAGTAAGCATGGCGAACAGTATTTTATTAAACATGGCAACTGCATTGCACTCTATAAGGCACCTACTGACTTGGTGCTTTTTCTGCAAATAAGACTGTAACGCAACTGACTTACTTGTTAAAGATCTTGTTGGTGTATATCTTGCTCATTTGCCTCTCTATCGGTAAATACGTTAGCAATTTTGGCTACTTTAGTGCCGTGGTCGCTTCTTGATGTAGCTCAGATCCCAGAATTTTTTGTTGCAAAGCTATGTACTGCTTGGCAAACTGTAGCAATGAGTTGCTAGGGCCGACGTACCGCTTCAAAACAGCATTGAACCCCTCGCTGCACTGCGTAGTCTGCAGAAAGGGGAAGAAGCATTGCATGAAGTAGGCCGGCACCCAGTACATTCGCTTCTCCCACAGGCTAACAAGAGTCTCGTTGTCTTGGACTTGATGTGTTTCAGTCATGGCCATCCAGCTCCTTTCAAACTCCTCCACCGTCAAGCTATGGTCCACGCACAGCTCGAATGCCTTGTGCAGCTCTGGACGGTTAGCAAAGAACGGTCCTAGCGTCTCCTCAGCCTTCTTTATAATGTGCCACCTGCAGTGCCTGTGCACTGCCAACGGAAAGACCTCCTCTATGCCTGCACGCATGCTGAAATCTTGGTCTGTTATTATGTTCATCGGAGCAAGTCCATCCATGCACTCCAAGAAGGTCTTGAACAGTCAAATGTACCCATCCGTGTCTTCATTCCGGACGAGCCCGCAGCCGAACTGCAACGACTAATTATGGTTATTTATTCCTATGAACGGAGCGCATGGCATCTTGTACATATTGGTGAGGTACGTCGCGTCGAATGAAATGCAATCTCGGAAATGTTTGTAGGCTCTCCTTGTAGCACCATCCACCCAATACATGTTCCTGACACGGTCCTCATCGTCCAACCTTATCCTGTAGAAGAAATCTGGATCTTCATTCGCTTTCTCATTGAAGTAGGCCATTATGGCCTCTATGTCTGCCAACTTGCTCTCTCTACGGTACTTGGCCTGTAGGTTTGTGACGTCAGCTGGTATGTACGGCATGCTACTCAGAGTCCCCTTTTTGCTGTGGATGAGAGATAGTATTTGTACCATTTTGATGGACCGACGTTACAATCATGTAGTAGCTTTACGAATTGCCTTTCGACGGGGGTGAACCCTCTGTGGGCAGTCAGAAATTTTACCAGGTCGAACTTCTTTATGAGTTGGTGGTTGTGCTCGTCAAAATATTCATTGACCACCCACTGTGCTCCATCTACGTTTAGCTTACACCGGACAGGGCACTCAGTCTTGAGAATGATACCTCTCTTTCGTTCCGGAACGACAGGCGCAACACCTTTCCCATTCTTGTTCCTCTGTGCCTTGTGGCACCTCATCTCACCTCTGCTATACTCGTTAGTTTTCTTAATTTTCCTATGGTATTCGGTGTTGACCGCAAATCCATGGAAATTTGCATATGTCTGGTAGTATTCCTTTGCTTGTTCGAATGATTCAAATCTCTGCCCAATGTACGGTGGCTGAGGTACCACGATCTCTGATTGCCCACCATCTTCATCCTCTTATGCGTTGTCGTCAGTTTCATCATTCACTTCAGTATCGGTGGCAGTTCCATCCACTTGAGTGTTGCCAGTGCTTGTGTTCAAAGGGGTGCTTGTCGGCATTACTGGAATGATTGCCATTCCCGACTCTGACTCGAAATTGTTTGCGGCATGATTGTCTGCTGGTTGGTGGAACGCGTCTTCCGTGCGCTTAGAGCTCCGCGCAGTAGATGTCCCCGTGTCGCTGTTCAGTGTAGTTGTAGGCCCTGTAATAGAAAAAACAGGTACGAGAGTAAGATTTTTGTTTGGATAACATGTGTATCACAACGGATCACACCATCTTCGAGTGATTTGGCATGATATCATTTCAAACAGCAAGCCGTGAGTCTGCGCGTGGACATGTATGGCAGTTGTAGCTGTCCAGTCATGGCAGCTACTGTTCAACAAACATGGAAACTATTTGTTTTGCCTACAAATAACTACAAATAACAAATGTAGCGTTGTTTTTTGTGGTTCAGTTTTTTTCCTTACCTTGTTGTGCTACATTTGACCATCTTGTGTGGTCTATGACACCATAATGACATGCTCCACCTGCAATTTGTGAAGCTTGCCACGGGACGTTTGCCGGGTTACCACCAGCGTAATAACCTGTAAGCATAGTAGTGGTTGGTCAATTCATGGCAACTGCAGTTTGTGCTAGCATGGCAACTGCAGTTGCCCCTGATGTGGCAACTGCAGTTTTACTGGCATGGCAACTGTAGTTGCATCGGTATGACAACCGCAGTTGTTCCTTCATGGCAACTTGGCATGGCAAATGTAGTTGCACTGGCATGGCAACTGCAGTTGTTCCTCCATGGCAACTGCAGGTGTCCAGGGATGGCAACAACAGTTATCCAGGGATGAGAAGTGTAGTTTTTAATTCATGGCAATTGTAGATATCCAGTCATGGAAATTGTAGTTGTCAACTATGCTCCTTCTGCTAATTGAGCATCCGCAACTTCACTTTTTTTATGGACCCACATGTGTATGACGTCGATGGCAGGTACATGGGTGCTGCCCGATGCCACGTGCTGCACGAAGGCTCTGCATTTTCACCCGTCATAACTCGTGAGTCCTTTTGCCAGTTTTTTTGCATGTTCGTTTTTCATGTCCACAGCAGTATGTGCTCTTTTTTCGTTTTGCATTACCTTGATTAGTCATACTAGCTAGTTGAAGTTGGCTGTAACGCCCCGAGACCGATGTGCCAGGTGTCGTTCAGTTATTCGCTATTGTTGCCTTGTCATTGCTTGCGTGTCATGCATTGCATATCATGTCATCATGCGCATTTCATTTGCATACGTGTTCGTCTCATGCGTCCGAGCATTTTCCCCGTTGTCCGATTTGCATTCCGGCGCTTCGTCCTCCTCCGGTGGTCATTTCTACCTTTCTTTCTTGTGTGGGGTTTAAACATTTCCGGATTGGATCGAGTCTTGCCAAGCGGCCTTGGTTTACTACCCGTAGACCGCCTGTCAAGTTTCGTATCATTTGGACTTCGTTTGATACTCCAACGGTTAACCGAGGGACCGAGAAGGCCTCGTGTGTGTTGCAGCCCAACACCCTTCCATTTTGGCCCAAAACCCACCTAAGTCTGCTCCATCATCTAGAGCGTTCAATCATGATCGCGTGGCCTAAAACCGCACCTCATTTGGACTCTCCTAGCTCCCTCTACCTATAAAAGAGGACCCTCCCCGAAATTTCGGATCAATTCGCGGATGAAACCCTAATCCTCTTCCCCTCTCGCCCGCCGGACATGTCCGTCCCGGCTGGACGAGATCGCGCCGCCGCCCCGGGCGAATCCGAGATCCACACGTGGACGTCCCCGTCCCACCGCCGCCGCGGCCCGCGGAGCCCATCCGGGGCCCGCGCGGGCCCAGTTTTGCCGCCGCCGCACAGGAGCGCCTGACCGCGCCCGGCTCCCCTTCGCCTTGCCGGAGCATTGCCGGCCGCCTCGCTGACTACCCTCGCCGGCGAACCCCCAGGCAGGAGCTCCGCCGCCCCTCCTCTTCATCTCCCCGCCTCTCCCTAACCTCTCTCCTCTCCCCTGCAGCGATCCTCGCCGCCACCGCCACGGATCCGGCGGGATCTGGCCCCCACCGCCCGGATCTTTCCACCCCCGTTGGGATCTGCCTCCCTCCTCCGCCGAAGACCCGCTGCCGCCTCGCCGTTGACCTAGGGCGCCGCCGCCCTGTTCCTGTTCGTGCGCCAGGCGCGAGGAGGACGACCCCCTCGCTCGCATGGGCCGCCTTGGCCTCCCAGGCCCAGCATCGTCAGCCTGCCTCCTCCTCCTTCACGGGCCGAAGCCCTTGGGTGAGGCCACACCCCCAGCGCCCTGCCTCTGTTTTTTTCCTCCTGTTGGGCCAGCTTGATTCGGCCCATAACATGTTTTTTTTCAGCGCCTGGGGTTTTCCTATTTATCCAGAGATTGCCAGTTTTGCAAAAAAGTCCCCCTGGTTCATGCATTTAATAACTCACTAACCGTGCATCGGATTAAAATGTTTTATATATGAAACTTGCTCAGAATTTTGTGTAGATTAATAATATCCAACTTTCATCTATGTTTGAAATGTTAAAAATGTTGTTTGCATTAATTTGCTCCTATGCCATGTTAAAATGATTTAATTCATAACCAAATAACCGTAGCTCCGATTTAAATAATCTTTATATGTATTTGGGGTAGAATTTTGCCTAGTTTAACATGGTGGCCTCATCTTGCATGTTTAACAACTCTAAAATAATGTTTAGGGAAGAACAGTACCAAACCTTAAATTATGCATATGAGGATTTTTCGGAATTGTTGTTCGTTGCTTCCGGCCTCATTTAAACTTGCCTAGATAGGTAGTTTTGTTGTGCTTCACCTCTTGCCATGTTAATCAACATTTAATATTGTTGGGGTACATAAACGAGAGAGAACTAAATAATTGATGTGGTGTTTTGTCAATATGCATCCCGATGCATATTGAGCTCCACTTAATTTGTAGGATTGCTTGTGCATTTTGCCATGCCATGCATACTTAAACCAGACATGCATCATACTTGATTGTGCATCATGCCATGATTATGTGATGGTTGTTTACCATGATTGTTTGCTTCTTTCCGGTGTTGCTTCTTCGGGTTAGTTCCGTTAACGTCGTGTTGTGAGGATCCGTTCGACTACGTCCGTTTGTCTTCTTCATGGACTCGTTCTTCTTCCTTGCGGGATTTAAGGCAAGATGATCATACCCTCGAAATCACTACTATCTTTGCTATGCTAGTTTGCTCGCTCTTTTGCTATGACAATGCTATGATGCCTACCATTTGCTTGCCAGCCTCCCAAATTGCCATGTCAAGCCTCTAACCCACCTTGTCCTAGCAAACCGTTGATTGGCTATGTTACCGCGTTGCTCAGCCCCTCTTATAGCGTTGTTAGTTGCAGGTGAAGATTGAAGTTTGTTCCTTGTTGGAACATGGAGATGTTGTTCTTTGTTGGAACATGTTTACTTGTTGGGACATCACAATATATCTTATTTAATTAATGCATCTATATACTTGGTAAAGGGTGGAAGGCTCGGCCTTATGCCTGGTGTTTTGTTCCACCCTTGCCGCCCTAGTTTCCGTCATATCGGTGTTATGTTCCCGGATTTTGCGTTCCTCACGCGGTTGGGCTATTATGGAAACCCCTTGACAGTTCGCCTTAAGTAAAGCTCTTCCAGCAATGCCCAACATTGGTTTTACCATTTGCCACCTAGCCTTTTCTTTTCCCTTGGGAGTCGCGCTCCTAAGGGTCATCATTATTTTACCCCCCCCCCCCCCCGGGGCCAGTGCTCCTCTGAGTGTTGGTCCAACTTGTCAGCCGCCGGTGGCCACCAGGGGCAACTCTGGGCTGGCCTACTGGAAGTTTGGACGATCCGGTGTGCCCTGAGAAAGAGATATGTGCAGCTCCTATCGGGATTTGTCGGCACATTCGGGCGGTGTTGCTGGTTTAGTTTTACCCTATCGAATTGTCTTGTTGTACCGGGATACCGAGTCTGATCGGAATGTCTCGGGTGGAGGTCTATTCCTTCGTTGACCGTGAGAGCTTGTGATGGGCTAAGTTGGGACACCCCTGCAGGGATTTGAACTTTCGAAAGCCGTGCCCGCGGTTATGGGCAGATGGGAATTTGTTAACGTCCGGTTGTAGAAAACCTGAACTTGACCTTAATTAAAATGAATCAACTGCGTGTGTAACTATGATGGTCTCTTTTCGGCGGAGTCCGGGAAGTGAACACGGTTGTTGGAGTAATGCTTGTCGTAGGTTGCTATAGGATCACTTCTTGATCATAGTTTCTCGACCGCGCTTTGCCTTCTCTTCTCGCTCTCTTTTGCGAATATGTTAGTCACCATATATGCTAGTCGCTTGCTGCAGCTCCACCTCATACCTTTACCTTACCCATAAGCTTAAATAGTCTTGATCGCGAGGGTGCGAGATTGCTGAGTCCCCGTGGCTCACAGATACTTCCAAAACCAGCTTGCAGGTGCCGATGAGACCGTGCAGATGACGCAACCAAGCTCAGGAGGAGCTCGATGAAGATCGTGATCTTTATGTTGTTTCATTCTAGTTGATCAGTAGTGGAGCCCAGTTGGGGTCGATAGGGACCTTTGTCGCTTTTGGGGTTCTTCTTTTATTTTGGTGCCGTAGTCGGACCATGAGTGTATTTCATTGATGTAATGTCTATTCATGTAATTGTGTGAAGTGGCGATTGTAAGCCAACTATGTATCTCTTCCCTTACGTATTACATGAGTTGTGTGAAGATTACCTCACTTGCGATATATGCCTTCAATGCGATTATGCCTCTAAGTCGTGCCTCGACACGTGGGAGATATAGTCGCATCGAGGGTGTTACATTGGCTGCCCTACATTTGTCAGTGTTAGCGCCTTGTGACTGAACTTGCCACAGGGGCCCCCTATGAGTGTTTTGGTCATAAGAACCTGCGAAAAAATGACAGTGTATGACATAAGTAGAATGTCATCTTCATCGTTGCGAAGATGGCAACTGTTCTCTTTTTTTGTTATCACACATCATACCTACGCCTGCATACTGTTCTAGTAGTGGCAGCAACGGCCCTGCAGAGATGAGTTGACTGTACTCTGATGCATTCCAAAGGGGCGTTTCTGGCCTTTGAGAACCCCAAGAATCAGCGCCATCTTCGTGATTCATTCTTTCTGTGTCTCGCTTCTTTCTGATGTGTTCTCAATCACTGGATGAACAAGAAGGCATCAACAATCCACAAGGATTGTATTCTTCTGATGCTTGCACATAGAAGATAGGGATGGCAAGCAACAGGTCAAAATAGGTGGCAGCTACTGACAACAAAAGGTGGCAACTGTCATTATACACAAGTGGCAATTAATTTTTCCCACCCCCTTCATTCCAAAAATTGTCCTTCCTGCCCTTTTTTAGGGATTCCTACTCATCCATTTCATACCCAATTACTTGCGTCAATTAAACTATGAACTTAAGTTAATCTCAAACGTAGTACATGGCAGATCTGGTGTATTCGGCCTGAAAATTGCGAATATACACTGAACCATGCAGTGTTCTACCCCTATAGCATGGACCCAGTACAAGATCGTGAAATTTCCAGCCTTAAGGATGAGAAGGATGAGATCGGGAGATTTCACCTGGTTTTAGATGATCGTCTCTGGAGGGCTGGGTTGGAGTGGGGGGCTGGGGGTGGTGAGGGCTGGGGTGTGGTTTGCGGTGGGAGCGCCCTACGGATCTGCCCTGGTTGCCATGGCAACCAGAGATGGCCGGCGACGGAGGTCGGGGTTCGAGAGGTGGGGCACGATGGCGGCAAACGAGAGAGGGGATGGATCGGAGGCCGGAAACGGCTGGGTCATGCGGGCAGCGGGTCGTCCGGCCCGGACGGGGCAGTGGGGCGGGGGTGCCACACACCGGACGTGCGGGCCGTGCTTTTGTGCGCGCGGACGTGGTAGTGCGGGCCAGTTCCCGTCCTTGCCACATGAGGCGTGCGGGCGGGTTCCCGTCCATGCCACACGTGTGGCAGTTATTCGGACCCTAATAGTATTTCATTCATGAATTTCCAGCCATTGTACTGCCGATACAAAAAAGATTACAATGCCATAAATATAATTGATTGAAACAACTAATGCATAGATCTTGGACCCACGTAGATGGATCTTACATGGATCTTGCACGATTTATTTGGATTATAGTAACTGAGACTCCGACTCGATCGGACTCTGTCTGGTGTCTTTCTTCTCCTCAGTAGGGGAAGTCGGCGTTCGGCCCGAGCCCCTGCTGCTGCACCATCTGCATCCCGGCGACGAACTCCTGCAGCGGCATCATCTTCATCCCTCCCTCGAACCCTGGCTGCGGTGGCATCTCCATAACCAACTGCTGCATCCCCATCACTGCGGGGAAGTCAGGCGGCGGTGGCATCTCCATCCCGGCGTTGGCGCTGCTGCTGCTGCTACCGAACTCAAAGGTGCTGGCACCGAAGAGCTGGAGCGGAGGGGGCGGCGGCGGGGGCACCTGGAGCATACGGCTGATGTCGACGCGAAAGGCCTCGACGAGAACCTGGTTGGCGCGTCCGGAGACGGCGGCCTGGACCTGCAAGAGCGCGGCGGCGAAGGCTGCCATGTCGTCATGCCCCATGTCGCGCGCGTCGGGGTGGAGCCACGAGGCAATCTGGTCCCCAGCAGCGCGCTCCTTGTCCAGGGCCTCCTCAGCGCGCTTCTTCCGCTTCTTCTGGTCCGCCAGCTCGGAGCGCATCTCGCCGTGCTGCAGCTGCAGCGTCTGCAACCCGTTGTCGGCGGCGCGGCCTTGACCAACGCGGCGTCCCCCGCCATGAAGCGGTTGACGACGGCGTCGACGGAGGGGTGGGCGAAAAAGAAGACCTTGCCGCTGGGCGAGAAGACGACGGCGGCCACCTGGGCGCCGGTGAGCAGGGACAGCGCGCTGGCCTTGCTGAACAGCCCCCGCTTGCGCTTTGAGAAGCACACATAGCGGGCGTCTTCCTTGACGATCGGGAGGAGGACGGTCTTCTTCCGGCCGTTGCCACCCTTCCGCTTGGGCGCCATTGCTCAGGGTGGCTGAAGGAAGAGGAGGGAGGAGGTGGACGAAGATCTCTCTCAGGGTCGGGGGTGTTTATATAGCAGCGGCCGGAGAGCGAATTGCCACGGTGTGCTGGGTACTGCATTGAAACTTTTGATTGAGGGCAATAAAAAATTGATCTTGTATATATTCTCTGCCTGGCACCCGTCGAAATGTACGTCACTACGTACGTATCACCTGGTACGCTGCACCACTCCTACCCATTGCAGTACGCTTCGTACGGCAGCGGCTCATGCATGCATGTACTGTTATTTGTCGCACAAAATCTAGCACAACGTCGGTACTGGCCGGCCGGCGTGCTGAACGCGGCGATCGTTCCAGGACCCATGGGCGGGCGGGCGGACTCAAAGATCATGTCTTTTGCCATGCACCATCGTCACCGTGTGGGGCTTCATCTCAACATAGCATACCATGCTACTCGATCCATCCATCGTTTCACCGCCGGCGGAATGCAGATCGAAATTATCCACGCACCTGAGCAGAGCATTATGCATCACACACTTAATACTCATAGTCTCATATAAGTGCGTAAATGCATGTGTACGTGCACCTTCGCGTTCAGAATCAATTGTTCGCAGCCCAGCTCATGCACGTACCTACTGTCTTTGGTTTTCTCGACACGGCCGCCTTGGTCTACCGAAGCCCCGTCTTCCGGCACCACGGCTGCCGCGAGCGACACGACGACACCGGCATAGAGAGCCGGGGAGACGGCGGAGGCATACGTGGTCAGCCCAGCAATGCTACATCTACGTAATCTATTTACCTAATGTTACGCAGAGGCTGATTTGGAGGAGTATCATTAGTCATTAGGGGCGCGCGGGCCCACCCTGAAATGGGGGGGGGGGGGGGAGTTTTGATTGATGGAGAAAGGAAAGTAGGTAAGGTTAAGTAGGATTCATACGTAGGTGTAGCATTGCTGGGCTGCGTACATCCGCGATGCAAGGCGTATTTTTTCATCGGCTGAGGTGGTGTATTGTTTCATTCACTAGGGTGGTGTGATTTGTTTTTGAGAAAGTAAAAAAAGGGACGGCCGCCCATGCACTATGTATATGTATTCATACATCCGCGATGCAAGGTATATTTTTTCATCTGCTGGGGTGGCGTATTTTTTCATTCACTAGGGTGGCGGATTTGTTTTTTAGAAAGTAAAAAAGAGGACGCCCTCCCATGCACTACGTATATGTATGCATACATCCGCAATGCAAGGCGTATTTTTTCATCCGCTGGGGTGGCATATTTTTTCATCCATTGGGATGGCGTGATTTGTTTTTGAGAAAGTAAAAAAAGAGGACGGCGGGTAGAGTCGAACTTGCAACCTGTTGCACGGGGGCATTAGCACATTTGAACTAGCAATTAGGATCTGAAGGCTTGTTGTGACAGATTTTTGGCTTTTTGGTTTTTCATCCTCAGGGCAGTAGTGATTTATTTGCTATTTTTCTCGGCGCCGGGTCATGATATTTGTGTTGCGTGACGCGCCGTGGCACACGGGGCTGTTCAAGATGATCGGCTGACAATCACATCTCCATCCCCTACCGCTTACCGCTGTTGTCTCGTCTGTCGTGCCACATCTGCTGTCACCGGTCGCTCGCATGCCGCATCGCCCGCTCCGCCATTAAGTCATCGTGTCGCGCTGCCTGCCCTGGCATTCACACCAATGCGGCGCCCTCCAACCTCCCTCCCCCTTGCAGCCCCCATGCTATAAAAAGTTGGGGTCGGCCAGCCGTTGCACGCCGCCCCTCCCCCTCCTCCTCAGACCCCCGTCGCCCCTACTCTTCTCGATGGCGAGCTCCGGATCCGACAGCGAGATGGTATATCTTGGCCGTCAACTCTCTCGTGGCCGCATGCAGAGTTGAGCCGCTTCGGACTGCTCATTCCATCATCGGCACAACTGCCGAAGGAGTGGCACATCACCGCCGATGGATACGCGACATTGGGGCCCGATGGATACCGGCAGACCCGAACGGTCACGGCCGAACAGGGTGAATTTGTTGTCATGCACGAATTGACATCAAATTTGGTCAGCATGCTGCACGCGCCCATGGTAGTCCCCATGCAAAAAGTGAACGAATTCAGACACCAAACACACGTTGCGTCATGTCTGCCCTGTGTTTTAGGGGGTTTCACTGGGAAAATCATAGAAAATGAATAGAATGTCAGACATGAAAGAAACTTGGCATGCATGCTGGCCATGGCGATGCCATTGTGTGGAAAAAATTTGGGTACGTTTGGTGGAGTTAAAAAAAGTGCTTCGAGAGACTTGCCCTACCGGCAGACCCAAACAGTCCCTGTTGAACATGGTATATTTGTTGCCATGCACGAAATGACACAAAATTTTCCTTGCATATGGGCATGCCCATGGCAGTCCCCCAGGCAAAAATTGAAGAAATCTGGACACCGAACGCACGTTGCGTCATGTTTGGCTTGTGTTTTAGTGTCTTTTCAGTGGGGAAATTGTAGAAATGCATATAATGCCATAAAAGAACAAAATTTGGCATGCATGCTGGCTATGGTGATGCCATTGTGTGGAAAAATGAGAATGTTTGGTGGAGGTAAAAAGAAGTGCTTGGAGACTTTCCCTACCAACAAATCCGAACAGTCCCGATTGAACATGGTGTATTGTTGGCATGCAACAAATGACACCAATTTTTCCTAGCATGTGGGCATGCCCATGGCAGTCCCTCACACCAAACTTGAATCAATTCGGACACCGAATGCACGTTGTGTCACGTCGGGATTGTGTTTTAGGATTTTGTTTCACATAAGAAACCCTAGAAAATGCATGAAAAGTTGGAAACCAACAAAACTTGGCATGGATGCTTGCCATGATATTTCTCTTATGTGAAAAAAATTAGGTCCATTTGGTGCGGTTGAGAAAAAAAAAGTGTTTCGAGACTTGCCATACCGGCATACCCAAAAGGTCCAGGTTGTGCATGCTGTGTTTGGTGCCATGCATGAAATGCCACCAAAATTTTCCAATGGGTGGGCCTGCCAAGGTAGCCCCCCCCCCCCCCCCCCCCCCCCCCCCCCACACACACCCCAAATTTGAACGAATTCGGACACCATACGCGCTTTGTGTCATGTCTGGTCTGTGTTTAGGTTTTTTCATCGGAGGAACCCTAGAAAATACATGAAATGTCCTACAGTTTTTGTCTTTGGGGCTTTTAAACTCAACGGAGGTTGTCTAACACTACAGTTTTTTGGGTTCTTGTTTGCCTGCTTTTTCTTCTGTTTTTTGAAATATTGTTTAGCAAAAAGTGTTGTTGTTTAGAAAAAAGTGTTGTTGTTTTAAGGTGCAACACACATAGTCTACAAAAAGTGAAGACTATCCTAAAAAAGTGTATTGTGTGCATGTAAGTGAATTGATGAAGGGAGTAAGGTTTTTCGTACCACCTCGCTTACTCTGGCGTCTAGTCGGTGGAGCTCTAGTATATAAATGAGACTAGGAGGGTGCTGGTCAAGAGGAAATGCATCAACCATGACATGCATTGAATGAGTAAAATGAAAACGTAATAAAATGCCAGAACCGATGGGTGCCTGAGTTGGCCGGGTTACTCGATGCCAGAACCAATAAAAGTTCGAAATTCTAATTTTGTTCACTTTCAAAAAAAATCATGTTAAAAAAAGTTCTCTATATATATATTGAAGAAAAATGCTCATGATGCATTGGAAAAAATATTCACTGTGTATAAGAACATGTTCATCGTGTATAGAAATTTTGTTTAGCGTGCATTTCAAAAAGTTCACCATATATTTGAAAAGTGTTTGCTTTGTATTTGAATAAAGCTCACCGGATACAGCGTGCTCTCAGACAGAGCCTTGTGGCCACCTGAACACCCTCTCTTAAATATGTTGTTTGTTTTGTCTTCCATGTCAGGTTTGAAGTAAAAAAGTATTTAAATTTATTATCTCAAAAAGTAACCAAGTTTTCAAACAATACTAAAGTTGAAAAAGAAGAAAAATGAATTAAAAGAAAAAGAAAAGAAAAATGTAAAATTATAAAAGAAAAAATGCTTAGGCTTTGGCCCAACTAGGCGACAACATCGCTCCTGTCAGCCACCTGTTAGCCGGCCCAAGAGTACGTGGATTTTAAAAAGTTCATCGATTTTTTGAATAATGTTCACGGATATGAAAATTTTCATTGATTTTGAAAAACGAAGTTCACTAAAGAAAGCTGCAAAAAAATGTTCCCGGTTTTGGGAACCTCAACTTGTCAGCCGTTTTTTGAAAAAAAAAATATCATTGATTTTGAAAGAAAAATCTATGTGAAAAAAGTTCATCAATTTTGAAAAAAGGTCCGCACAATTGAAAAAAGTTCATGATTTTTTTGAAAAAAATTCAGGATTCCAAAAATTCACAGATTTGGAAAATATTTCATAAAATCAATAAAAGTTCACGAATTTTAAAAAAGAAAAAGAAAATGATTAAAACGAGAAAAGAAACAAATGAAAACTTGGCCAAAACAAAAAAAAATATGAGAACTACTGACTATTATAACTAAGAGAGCTTTTGTACCTTTAAATATCAGAGGTGCTAATCTGGCCTGTTGGTGTAGTGTCTAACAGGAGGTCCCTAGTCAAAAAAGGTGCAAAACGTTTGCGATAACGGAGCCATCAAACACAGTTTAGATTTTAGTTAAGTGTATGATTCATGGCACATGGTTAACCCGTTCGAACTGTTTGTGATGAGGCGGAACAACAGAAATGGGCAGTCATATCTATGTCTGTGCGATATACGGCATATAGTTCGCTCCGATGAACCGTTTGCTATTAGGGAGTGCAACATAAACGGTTAGCCAAATCAAGATGTGTGTGATATATGGCACATGGTTCACTCGGACGAGCTGTTTTCGATTAGCGAACGCAACAAAAACAATTCAACTTAACAAGATATATGTGATACGTGGCAAACTGCCGACTCGGATGAACTGTTTACGATGAGAAATTACAACACAGACGGTTAATAAGTTAGTTCGTGTGCGATTCTGTATGTACAAAAAACTTTAAAAAATACAAACTAGTTGCTTGCGGTCGCTAGGAGTATCGCACACGATGCGTACGCGAGTACTCATGTGCGATGATTAGTATGTTACACATACGTTTCCTTATGTTTACACTTGTGTGATAAATAACACGTGGCACCGGATACGGTATTCGGGTTGTGTGTGTGCTCCACTTAGTCTTCCCGCGCTCTACATGGGTGAATTGTAAAATCTATGCCTATTCCCTCACCGGTTTCCCGCCACCAGCTAACGGCTTGCTGCATATAACCCAGGCGACAACGCACCGCCGCGACACTCTGCGAAGATCTAGTCCTCACCCATCTACCATTAGTTATTCCAAGCATGCCAAGAAATGACCAAAACTTCGACGTCGACGCCTACCCGCGTTACATCTTCGGCGAGGAGAACGAGCCAGAGAAGATCGGGGAGCAAGAGCTTCATCGGCCGGTGCAGGCACCATGACCCATCGGCAGCGATATCGACGTCACAGTCTTTAGGAGCACAATCGACATATTACAAAGGAGGTGTGATGAGCAATTTGCCATCCACCGTATAAAAGATCCAGTACAATGGGAAGAGAAATTTGTACTTGCAGTTTTAGGGAAACAAAGTAGGGGATGAACGCGCATATCGGATAAGACTAAGCGGCAAAAGCGGTGCGTCGGTTGTGTGGGCCAGCACAAGGACGCGTGGCGTGTATACGAGACGGCTTACGCCGAACTAAAATCAGTCGGGCAAATTCAAGACTTTTCCAGTCTTTATGGGTAATGCAAACTCTATGAAAGAAATCCCAGCTCCAAGCACAGCATCAGAACTAAGAAAAAACAAAAGTGAATTTGTGAGAGAATAATCAAACGAGATCAGATAATATTGAAGGCAAACATAATGGAAGTACAATTATATCTCGACCAAGCAAGGTTGAAAATCACCATGTCAAGAAAAAATGCAGATGAGTAGACCCGTCTCACATGCAACGTGGCCCACTGATGAGTGATGTCGACGACAACCCAAATATAAGCCTCTTAGCAACAAACATTATCAAAATGCTCTACATGCCATTGAAATTTGAACTTATATGGTAATATGATGAAACAAGATGGCCAGATGTAGCTTCTCCTGAATTATCTATAATTCTTAAAGTAGTCTACATGTCTAATCCAAATATGAATCAGGACTTTTTAAATTGCAGAAACTCCTAGAGATGTGTCATCGGTTCATCCCCCCGATAGGTGCAGGCTTCAGTCCTATTTGCATGTCGTATTCAATGTCAATGAAGAGCAAACTAATGGAGTACAATTCTACATTTCTACACGCAAAGTAGGCTCGCATAGTAAGTAACCTGCAATCTGAATAAGAATTTCTACTACATAGCTCATAGCAGTAGCTTCTTTCAATTAGAGGATCTATAGAAACACTGAGCAAGTTACATGCGATTTACCAGAAAACGATAATTTTGATAAGAGTCTCTCCTGTTCTCCATGTCATGCCAAATCGAGGTTGACGCTAGTTATTGAATTAAGCCACTTAACTGATTTCTGGACCTTCTTGTACAATAGTAATGTTTAAGCTGGTTTAATTCCTTTTAATTTGTTTTTGGTTTTCGGTCATGGTACCTCTGAACCCTTGTATTCTGCTCTTTCTTCTTCTATTAATGATCTCTCCTAAATGGTTGATGAAAAGATAGTGGGGGACTTTGGACTCTAGCAATGAACTGGATCGTCATGAGCCATCTTCGGTCTCTTCTCCTTTGGACCTTCCTAGTGATCCCTGCTAAAAAAAATAAGAGCTGAAGACATGGAGTTAAGTTGTACTTCTGTATCCCTCAAGGTTCCTCAGTAGAAACATAAGAATGAAGTAGTAGCAGGCATGATACATAGGCTAAACAACATGACAATTGACAAAAGAAACCTGGAATACAAGCACTTCGACTTAAATTTGCTTTTCTTGAATGCACATATATAAGATCATTTTTGGAAGAAATCCTTCAGCGCAAGAGATTGTCAACATAATTACATAATAGCGATAGTAGTTATTGTAACCAATTATGTATGCTAGTAAGGTGGACTACTGGTGGAATACTGAATCGGTGAACAAAAAATTCTGGAAGTTATCAAGGACGTATTGTGTTGAATCATACATAGATGAACTGTTCGTGAGATGAAAATGTGGATTCCCCCCCCCCCCCCTCGTCAAATCTAGATTCTTACTCTTCACTTGCTTTCTGATTTTAGATCTAAAAATAACACAACTCAGCGGATTATTTAAAGAAATGCCATGGACAATCAGAGAAAGGCCTCCTACTATATGGCTGATATATACTCTCTAAGCGTCTGGCAACAACTGCTGCTCCTCAAGGTCGCTTGGCTGTTGCTACTGCTTCTCATAGCATCTTACGGTCTTGAACCCGCCTCAATGGACAACACCCAGGCATCAACTGAATCAACTCTAGCACAAAAATGAAAGTAGCCAATTCCAACATGAATGAGGTGCGAGATCTACCAATCGTCCCTGCCACTTCCATTATTTTAGGTCATAAACAATAATGAGAACACGTTGCAGAAGAAATATTTCACATCCAGCAAGGAGTCTCACCCGTCACGCAGCAACCCACAAGTCAGTTCAGCACGCCGGCAAGGAAGAGGAGTCCGATGGGCAGCCACCATGGATGGGACAGCCCGTGGCTGCCGTAGTGCCGTGCAGGGCGGGGCTAGAGCAAGGGATGGTAGCAGTTATCTCCATTTGCACAGTAGCGTGTCCCAAAATGGGAGAGCCCCTCTCCCCCTCTTCTCTTCTTCCTCAACCTTCGACGCTCGCTCACGAGTTGGGCTTCACAGTGGCAATGGATCTGGTAGAAGCGTGCACGGTAAAGGATATTAGCAAGCACAGAAAGAATGAGTAGGGCTCACCGAAAAAAAGCAGAAGGAGGTGAGCCGGCACCCGGCAGTAACGGACCTCCACCACGATCGATAGGAAGGAAGAACGTCGGGCGGCGGTGCCGCATCGTCGCTGCCTCTTCGGATCACCCGAGCACTGGGGGGATAGCGACCTCGACCGAGCGTTAGATGGGCTAGCCCATGCAGAGGGGCAGTAACAGGCTCCTTGTAGCAGGCCCAATCAACGAGGTGCCTGCGTTTTTGCTATGGGAGTAGCAGCCCAGCCGAGTGTGCGGGGTTGTGCGGGATCAGAATCCTGCATCTGACGGCGAGCAGAGTCCATAGGCAAGATCGAACGGCCAGAAATCATGAATGCGTGAGAGGCTTCCTAGAATGCACAGTTATAATGTATTTAAACTAGATCATGATCGCGCGCGTTGCTGCGCCTATTCGTTTCTGAAGAAGTTAGAATATTGCGTAAATATTGGGAAAAAGATCATTTTCACTGTTTCATAGGCATGTACAACAAGTAACAATTTGGACAGTGGATAACATTTTTCTTATGACATAACACATAAAATGGAAACTAAGAGTATGGAAATTTTTAGTTTTTTAGACATATAATAGTGAGCGACAACTTTCACAATGTTTGAGATTTCCTCTTTACACCTCATATCGGCTAATATATGATTATGGCGTGGCTTGCATAAAGAGTGCAAGAGAGAACTGCGTACTTTTCGGGCCATCAAACTTTTCAAGGCTCAAAACCTCTCGGTGGTTTCTGAGATATCTGATGGTTCAATAACAAAATGGTCATCTAGACCTACATGCATAATAAATTGCACAAAGTAGCATGGTTTGTAGTGCAATGTGGGGGACTATTGCAAACCAGACCCATAGAGTGATTCAAAACTTGTGTTTCTCACTTTCCGAGAATATACATTGAGAGGTAATTATTCACATAATGGGAGACTTTTTTTTTAAGAAAATAATGGGAGACGTTTTTTTGAAGAAAATAATGGGATACTTTCTACAAGTACATATATGAGATAGACATCCCAACCTCACCAACTGAGAGACAGAAAAACGATAAATTGACTATGTCAATGCCACTACCAAAGAAGCATCCAGATGTGGGACTAATGAATGATGCACGGTTGATTTGCACATACTTCTTTGGCATGCCTGACTTAACCCCAACAAAAGGCGATGGGCATATCTGCATGTGCATCGCACAGAAGAGGAGGTAAAAAATAAAACACATTAACCTCATTCCATAGTGATGAAGAATCTCACAATTTAGCTCAACGGGGTGGATATAAAAGTGTTTCCTGAGACAAGGTTTTTGGAGTTACTGTTTCCCGGGACAAATAAGTAAGAGCAATTATCTCACAAAAAGTTCAGAGATGAAAGCATTAGCAGTGCTCACGGCCGCTGGGATGAAAGAACGCACTACTTTTTGGGTTACGATCACGTTTTACACTTCATGTATGTGGTGGGCTGAACGCACTCACCCACCGGCCCAGTAAGCATTCGTGGCCCGATCAATCACACATCGCCCAGCTAGCTCCACGGAGCAGCGGCCCAAGAGAAATACCGCAACATCAAAAAAGAAAGCGATCGACTTAATTGCTAGCGATGGCAAAGCGCTGTACATCGAGCGACTTAATTGCTAGCGATGCAAAGCGCTCTAGATAATCGGACGGTTAGCGATGCAAAGCGTTGTGGCGGCTCCTAGCTAGCTGAGTTATACTGTTTAGTAATTGTTTGGAGCTTACTCGGTTCTTCTTTTCTGGATGAAAATCCATCATCTAACCTATGTGGTTATATCCGGCGACTACTGTGCTCATGCATTGTTTCCTTGCTCGAGGCGTCGCTATTGGGAGAACCTTTTGGTCGTCCAAGTGTTGTCAATGGCAGTGGTATTAGTTGATGTTTTGCTGTAGTGGGTCGTTCGTATCACCTTGACACCTATGTTTTTCTTTTTCTTTTTGTCTGTGTGCATCTTAGTTATACAGAGGCCGGGTATGTACTCGTTGTGATTGTTTCCGCTTGATGCCACAATATGAGTCAATAAAGAATGCCCTTTATCAAAAATATTTTTATTTATTTCACATCATATAGATTTGTTACTGTAAATGTTCATATTTTTCGATAAACTTTGTTAAACTTTGTAAAATTTGAATTCAATCAAAACTAACATGCGGAGTAAATAAAAACAAATGCGGTATCGTGTTTGGACATTTCATTCAAAAATAACATCATTGGCCGAACCATAAGCCTATATAGGCTACTATAGACTGTCCTATTTTTAATCTCACCTAGTTAGCATACCTAATAAAATATCATTGAAAGATCATTTAAAATTCAAAAGATTGTGATTTGTTTGCACTTAAAATGTTTTTTATGAACTTTGAATTGTGTGCACTTAATTGCCATCCCACTTAATCTGTATGTTGTGCTCGCTAATACGCAGGGACCAGTTGGATCATGGTTCAACAAATTCTGTTTCAAAAAAGACGTGAAATATAGCACTGCTGACACTTGACTGAGTATTTAACCAAAAACTACCACAATTCATGGAAACGTGTTGAAAAACTACCACTTTACAATTTTGTGCCAAAAACTACCACTTTTGTCCTAATCTGTTGCTAAAAACTACCAAGTGTGAAAACTGCTCGCTTTGGCTTGTTTATGATAGTGTGGCCCACATGTCAGGACGGAAAAGGTCAGCACTGTTAACTTTGCCGTCACCGTAGAAAGAGATCGAGATGGCGGCGGCCTTCACCGTGCGGCACGAACGGCTGAGCAGGGTGGCCACTAAGCACGCCACTGGCGGCGAGGAGGCCGGAGGACCTTGAGCGGCCACAGCCCGCCCGTTGAAGAGGACCAGAGGCGGCCACAAGAAGCTGCATGACGGCGCGCCGGCGAGGCTGCACGGAGCCGACCACCTTGAGTGGCCTAGCGCGCACCTGCAGCACGCCCGCTCCTGCAGCGCGCATGGCCGTTGCTACATGCCGGCGGGGATGGCGGAGGTGGCATTGCTGCATGCCAGCGGGGATGGTGGCGACGGTTCGTCCATGGAGCAGGGAGGAGGAGGAGGAGGAGAGAGGAGGGCTGGAGGTGTGGGGCGCTTCTCAGGATGGTGGCAGCGTTCACCGGCGAGCACACAACAGCGAGGCAGAGGTCAACCCACCCCACCGCGGCTGCATCTGGAGGAGACGGCGCGACCTGCAGGCGGCGCTCCGGCGCGAGCAGGGCGGCAGGAAGGTCCAGGGGAGGCGGATTCGGGGTGGCGTCTGCCAGATGAGGTCGCGGTGGGGTCGACGACTGCCGGCGGTGAGGGGAGACGAGCGGGAGCGCGGGCGCGGCGGGAGCTGGGGGTCCGCGGGTGGCTACGAGGATAGGCGGTCACGGGCGTTAACGGCTGGCCATGAGCGCTTCGCCACGCTGGCACCTAAACAGTGGGGTTGGGCAGTCAGATTCGGGTTTAACCCAGGCAAAGCGAGCAGTTTTCACACTTGGTAGTTTTTAGCAACAGATTAGAATAAAAGTGGTAGGTTTTGACACAAAATCGTAAAGTGGTAGTTTTTTGAGGAGGTGCAAGCTGGTGACATTGCACAGAAAGCCGAGGAGGGTGCACATATTGCTTATCACCGGCGTTGCGTTCCTAAGTAGAGCGCTAGGGGCGACACGATGGTCGGTGCTAGCGGGTCGGGCGCGAGGGTCGACGCCGCCACGGAGTACGCCGCCGACGAGCGGTGGTCGGTGCTATACGCGGTAGACTTTGCGGCTGCGCGACGGATCTCCCTACACGATGGCGTGGTTTGGCTCAGGAAGGACGCGCTTCGACTTGTGCTTCTCGACGAGTTCGGCGTCACGATCGATGCGAGATTTCTTCGGGTCGGGGACTCGATCGACATCGGCGGGTTTGTCTCCTTTCCTTGCCATTTCGCTAGGGTTTGTGACAGGGCTCCGGTGATTGTCGCGGGGGCCGATCCTCGGCGTGCTCCTTCGTCTCGGGCGCGTGAATCGATCGGTGCGTTTCACGGTAACGTAGATGTGGTGCAGCGCGGTGCACGGCCACGTCCGCCGCCCCTGGCTAATGGGGCAGGCCTGCTGGGGCGTGGGCCGACTCAACGCACGGTTGATGCTCGCCACATGGTGGAGGTGGGATCTGACCGCCATGGATCGAACGAGCCTAGGGTTTCGGTGGGTGTCGCTGGTATAAATCGTGAACCCGAGCCCCCTCCCCTCATTTTGGATCTGGACGAGTGCCTCGCCCACTTCTGGGACGCGCCGCGAGTAGCCAGATCTAGGGTTCCTCAAACTTTTTCGTGGTGGGAGGGGAAGATCCATGGGGATAGCAGATCGTATGTGCAAGTAGCCGGCTCCACACCTCATCCTCCAAATCCCAAGCCAATCCACAACAGCTAGAGACCAGAGATGAGGGGGGAAGGCTTCGGTGCTGGTCGCCATGGCCGTGGGGTTGGCCGTTTCAACCGCGGCAGCGGTCGCGGCCGGGGCCATGACTCCAACGTCTGGAAGCGCAAGACGGGGACGGCCGTGGGGGTGTCGTCCTCGACGAGGGCGTCCGGATCTAGCGATTCGGGCTTCGAGAAGTGGGATGAGGCGGCGGAGGGCAGGATCGACCCCTGCCGCCGAGATCGATGGGGGGACGAAGAACGCGGAGTGGCTGACCACAGGGGAGAGCCTCCGCCGAGAGGAGCGCTTCCTGCTCATACTCGCATCAACGACAACAACAAGATGGACCATGTCACCCACAACAACGTGCCTTCCCGATCTGATGATCCTCCTGCAACCACTGGTAACATCATTCCTCATCTTGAGGCTTGCCAGATCTGTCATCTGGCCGGTCATTTTACTGTGAGTTGCCCCCAAGCTATTTACGAGCGATGCAAGAAAAATGGGCATCTGTACATCATCTGCAAAGAATTCATTCCCTGGGAGTGTCTTCCTGTTATGTGTGCTTTCCAATCTAAGGGGCAAGGGTTCCATTTCATTCCTGATACGAACATTGAGAAACGGGCCAGAGAGCGTATTTACAATATTATCGTTACCATCATAGAGGGTTCTGCTCCCACCAAGGACATTGAACATGAGCTTAGTGTTTATGTTGGGCAAGGCTGGCGCTGCTCTGCTAGGTTCTTTGCCCCACAAAAATTTGTCATGAGAATGCCTAATCCCAGGGAGGTGGATCGTGCTTTGTTTGTAGAATTTATTAAGCTCACAAAGTGCGGTGTGAGTGTAAAATTCTCTCCCTGGTCGGAAGATATGGATGCTGAGGGGCTACTTGAGGTGGCTTGGGTCAGAATTGGGAAAATCCCACCTAACAAACGCAATGATAAAACTGTCGCTTATGTTGGAGGTCTTGTTGGGGTCACTCTTGAAGTTGACATGTCCACTTTGAACCGTCCCACCTCTTTTTGGGCTAAAATCGTCTGTGGATTTGTGGATCAGCTGCCTGCCACGGCCGAGGGAATGTTAGGGGGAAGTTTTTACAAGTTCACTTATGAGATTGAAGAGGTTTTGGTGAGGAACCCTGTGGAGGAAGGCAAAGGGACTGCTGTGCAAAATGATAATGTTAACAAAACCGATCAAACGCCCAAACGCAAAAGGGCTGATCACGAACTGGCTGCTGAACAACTAGATGCCTCTATTTCTGAAAACACTGGCACTTCTTTCCGTGGTGGCAAAACCTGTCGTTTGCTATCACAGGAAAATGAAGACTCATCGTCGTCTGGGAGCGATGACAACTCCCTGCTGATTGAATCCATGGCCAGGGATCATGAAGAAGGTGCTCAGAAGGAGCAACAAAATACGTCAGGCTGGCTGGTCCCTGTAGATACTACTATGGGACATACTCCTGTTGCACATGGCACCCCAGGACAGAGCGTGCAGGTGACTAAGTTTCCTGTTAAGCAATCCATTTTATCTTATGCAGAGGTGGTAATGAACTCCTCTCAGGTCATGGAGCTGGAAGGGGAGGTGGATCCTGGGATGAAGATTTCGAAGGATTATGTGGTACAACTCCCTACTTCTGATTGCGACGACGAAATGATTCTCACTCCTCCACTAGTCCCTGAAGATTTACCCAGACTCAGCAAACGTAATGTTCAGGGGATGCAGGATCATGTGATGGCCAAAGCTGAAAAGATGGCAAGCAAGAAAAATCTGGAAGGTAACTCTCATAATGCTCGTAAAAATTCTTTTGCCATTCTGTTTGATGCTGAATTAATTAGTAGAGTGTCCAATATGGGGGTTGCTATTCTTGATAATAACTTTGCTTGTATTGA
Organism: Triticum aestivum; assembly: GCF_018294505.1. Classification (NCBI taxonomy): domain Eukaryota; kingdom Viridiplantae; phylum Streptophyta; class Magnoliopsida; order Poales; family Poaceae; genus Triticum; species Triticum aestivum. Next base: position 728,363,188 of record NC_057800.1, on the reverse strand, counting down.
CGTGCTGAGAGAGCTTGAACATGTCAGAAAAAATTTAGAGGAGAAAGAGAACGTAGGCAAGCTAGATCAAAGTGGTGAGGATGACATTTTCGTTACTAATGGGCTGGGTAAAAAAGCCCCAGTGAACCTCACCTGGCTGGACCAGGATGAGGTCATCCATGATAAGGTGGCCCCTGGTAAACTTAAGAAGAAGACACCTAAGAAGCCTGTTGTCAAGCTTTCTAGACCTGTGACTAGAAGCCAGAGAAAGGTTTCAGAGGGGAGTGGAAAGTGTAGCCCTGCCATGCCTCCTGGTGGGGCTACTAAGTCCAAATTCCATAAAAAACATTCTAGATGAGAGGGCTCATCTGGAACTGCAGAGGGGTGGGCAAGAAAGGGATGGCCACCTGCCTCTCTGACCTTATTAGTGACCATTCCCTAGATTTCCTGGGTCTACAAGAGACCATGAAAGGAAAATTTTCTCCAACATGTTTGAGGAGAATTGACCCCTTTAACTTGTTCAATTGGGACTGGATCCCTTCTGTGGGCAAATCTGGAGGTATCCTATGTGGAATTAGACAAGACACCCTGGAGGTGGTTGCATGTGACAAAGGCAAGTATATCTTGCAGTTAGTGGTCGGGGATAAAAAGAAAAAAACCAACTGGGGGCTGTTGATAGTATATGGCTCTGCTCATGAAGAACATAAGGAGGAATTCTTGCTTGAGCTTGCTACCATGTGTCATAATATGCAAGTCCTTTATATAGTGGGTGGGGACTTTAATATTCTCAGGCACCCTGGGGAGAAAAACAAAAAAAATGGCAAACCATAAATCCACTGACCTGTTCAATTCTATTATTAACACCCTGGCCCTTAGAGAGATTCATATTAGTGGGGGTAAATATACTTGGACGAACAACCAAGCTCACCCTACTCTGGAGAAACATGATCATGTCCTGATGTCTGAGGAGTGGGAGGAATTATTTCCCCTGGTTTCTATTAGGAAATTGGTTCGTGAGATTTCGGACCATAACCCTTTGCTGATTAACTCTAGGGAAGAGCAGCGAGAGGCTCCCAAACCTCGCGAATTTCGTTTTGACCTTTCTTGGGTCAAGGACGAACGCTTTCTTCCTTTGGTCAGTAAAATCTGGGCTCCCCATCGATATCCTGAATATTAAGTTGAAGAGATTCAAAACTTTCTTTAAGGGGTGGGGCTCAGACAAATTTGGTCACAATAAAAGGTTGAAGGAGGAGCTTAGGCTCGAGTTAGCCACGCTAGAAGAACTAGAGGAGGATGGACCCCTTACCCCAGAGCTGTATAGTAGGAAAATCAATGTGTGTTTTGAACTCCATGAGATTTTGGTTAATGAGGAAATATACTGGCTCCAGCAATCACACGAGCGTTGGTTGCTTAAAGGAGACCTGAACACTGACTATTTCCATAAAATTGCCAACGGACGTAAGCGTAAAAATACTATCCACTCTCTTAAAGCTGACAAGGTGGAAATAGAGGGTACAGATAATCTGATTGCCCATGCTACTGATTTTTATAAGGAACTTTTTGGCCCAGCTCAGGGCAACCATTTTCACTTGGATCCTAATACTTGGTCCGAGAGAGAAAAGCTGAGTGAGGATGATAATAGAAATCTTTGTCGCGAATTCACAGAAACTGAAGTTAGAGATGCTCTCTTCTCTATGGTCACCAATAGGGCACCTGGACCGGATAACATTCCTGTCGAACTTTATCAAATATGTTGGGATATAGTTAAGGATGATATCATGTCCCTTTTTAGACACTTTCATAATGGGACGCTTGATGTTCAACGTCTTAATTATGGAGTGATCACTTTACTGCCCAAAGTGTCGGGAGCTGACAAAATTCAGCAGTTTAGGCCAATTTGTCTCCTGAGGTGCCCATATAAGCTCATTACTAAAGTAATGGACCGTAGGGTGGAGGTATATGCTGATAAGTTGATTAGTCCCACCTAGAATGCGTTTGTTAAAGGAAGAAACATCATGGATGGGGTACTCTCTTTACATGAAATTTTGAATTACACTCATGTTAAAAAAAAGTTGGCATAATACTTAAGCTTGATTTTGAGAAGGCATGTGACAAAGTTAACTGGGATTTCCTCCTGGAATGTCATAAGTCGCGTGGTTTCAATGAAACCTGGTGCGGTTGGGTGAAACAAATTCTCCATAAGGGCACAGTTAGTATTAAGCTCAATAATAGTGTGGGCCCCTACTTCCAGAGTGCAAAGGGTGTGAGGCAGGGTGATCCACACTCTCCATTCTTGTTTAATCTTGCAGTGGAGTGCCTGACCAAAATGATAAAAAATGCCCAGAAAAATAAGCTAATCACGGGATTAGCCTCTGATCTGATTCAGGATGGGGTCGCAGTGTTGCAGTATGCAGATGATACTATCATCTGTTTAGAGCATGATATTGAAAAAGCAGTTAACCTGAAGTTGCTGCTTTATACCTTTGAAATGATGTCCGGACTCAAGGTGAACTTTCAAAAAAGTGAAATCCTCACAGTGGGTGGAGATGACAATGTGGTTAGGGAATATGCTGAATTATTTAACTGTGACATAGGGAGTTTCCCTATTAAGTACTTGGGGATGCCTGTGAGCTACACCAATCTCCGAAATTCTGACTGGGAATTTATTATAGCCAAATATCTTAAAAGATTTGAAGCTTGGATCGGCAATGCTGCATCCATGGGTGGCAGACTTACTCTGCTTGACTCGGTGCTTACTCAATTGTCCATCTTTCATATGTCTATGTGGCTTATGAACAAAACTTTCATTGAAAAGCTGGATAAGCATAGACGTAGATTTTTCTGGCAAGGATGTAATAATAAGCGTAGATATCATATTGTCAGGTGGAATAGGATCTGTAGATCCAGAGACAAAGGAGGACTGGGGGTTAAAGACCTTAGAAAACAAAATATTAGTTTAATGGTCAAATGGTGGTGGAAGCTGGAGACCCAAAACGGGTTGTGGCAGGATATTGTGCGTGCTAGATACCTTAGAAACAAAACTGTTAGTGAGGTGGGTACGAGGTTTTCTGATTCACCATGCTGGAAAGCTCTTCTGAAGGTGAAAGAAGTTTACCTGGTGGGGAGGAAAATTAACATTGAATCTGGTAATATTGCCCGGGTGTGGATGGATCCCATCAAAGGGCTGCCCCCCTTTCGGGAGCAATTCCCACAACTCTTTTCTATTTGCACTGCTCCTGAATGCACGATGAGTGGGGTGCGGCTAGTGGATACTAACACTTTCTTCAGACGGGGGCTTAGTGCTGAACTGTCTGAGCAATGGAAGACGATCCAAGCCACGGTGGGTGGCCTAACTCTAACCGATGCTAGCGATTGGGTATCTTGGGGGCTTAACCAAAACGGTAAGTTCTCGACTAAGTCGGTCTACAAGTGGCTGGAGAGATCGATCAGCGGATGCCACTTTAGATGGATCTGGAGAGCCAAACTTCCTCTTAAAATAAAAATCTTCCTCTAGCAGATGTCGCAAGATGTTGTGCTGACTAGACAGGTCATGCGTGGTAGGAAATGGCCTGGTAACCCTTGTTGTTCCTTCTGTAACGAGGTTGAGAGTTCGCGGCATTTGTTTTTTACCTGTCCTGTGGCGAAATGCCTATGGAGATCCGTTGGGGTCGTGCTGGGTACCGATAGGTGCCCCAGTAACTACTGGCAGTACTATGCGTGGTGCCATGTTTTTCTTCCTGGGGGAGAGAAATTTTATACGGTGGGCCTGGCAGCTGCCTGCTGGGCTATCTGGCTGGCCCGAAATCGTGCCACCTTTGAGAAGAAAATGATCAAAACTCTTTTTGAGATAGTTTTTTCCATGTGCTCTTTCTTGCTTTATTGGACAGGTCTGCAGCAAGGAGATGATGCTAAGAAGTTACGCACAGGCGCGGAGCAGATCAGGGCGTGGACCATGCAGATGATGAAGCTGTGCGAGGCGGCCAGACAGCCGATCACCGGAGAGTGATCTTTCTGGGAGCTACACACTGAAGTTGAAGCCCGCTGCTCTTCATTGCTTCGATTAGTATGATGTTTTGGTCTGGTAGTGTCATTTTGGTCCCCTGGCAGGTCGGTTCTGTAATAGCTAGTCAGACTTTATTAAATATTGGTGCTGCTCAGGTTTTCGCTCCATGCCACTCGTCACGATGTCGGGCGAGTGTGGTGGGTTTCCTGGTAGTGCTCGAACTCGCTTTTCCCCTTTCCCTCCTTTCTGAACATGTTTCTGGGACTGATGTATTTCCGTTCTATGCAATGGAAAGGGGTCAAAAGCCCGGTTCAAAAAAAAAGATTGCTTATCACCAGACGTGTAGTGTCTGGTTCGTCGTCGTCGTCGTCGTCATCATCGTCATCGTCATCGACCCAGCTCCACGGCTGAGGAGTCTCGTGGAGTAGGCGGATGGATGCTTGTGCAAGGCAAGGTAGCTCCTCTACGGTGAAGTCCAAGTTGGCGAGACGGGCGAGCGGCAACTCGAACCGCAGCGACGCCAAGCGAGGAGTGACGATGTGGCCAAACATCTCGTATGTTTGTGTACTCGCCGGGGAGTCGTAGACGACTGTGAGGTTCGTCAGCGTGTCGGACACAATGTACCTGAGGGCACTGTTCCTGACCTCCAGGTCTTGCAGGACGGGGAGGAGGCTGTCGGTGCCGAAGAGATCCCCGATGGCCCCGCTGAGTAGAACGCCGTCGAGGCGGATCTTGGTGAGGCGCCCAAGGTTGGCGCCGGTGTTGGACAAATAGGAGGGCTGCTCCATCGGGATACCGTCAACGACGATGTCGATTCCCGCCGGTGACAGCCTCAGGCCGCGGCGAATCCACCTGCTGATCATATCCGTGCTACCGTATGGACGTCCGTCTCGACGATAGATGCGCAGCCGCAGGGTGTCCAGCGCCTCGCCGGAGAGACCATGGTGGAACAAGAGATTGTCGGCGAAATCCTCCAGCTTGGCTATCGCATCCCTCTCTGCCTCAACCAAGCGACGATCTCGGTCACACGAATTAATCTCTGAGTTTCGATCATCATCTTGGTCCGAAATCCTCGTTGATCTGGATGGGGAAGTCGGCGCTGTCGATGTGGATGCATGGGACGGAGCGCCAGAGGTGGCGCCACCGCCGCGACAGGGTGCTCGTGTGCACCACCTGTCGGGACCGGAGCTGCGAGAGGATGGCGTGGAGGAGGCAGCCCGGCAGGTTGCTCAGCCGGTCCCTGGCGACGGCGGCGCGCTTTCTTCTGCTACGGGTCTCCATTCGCATACCTAAGCAACTTAGATTCGTTCGTATCCCTATATAATACCTCACGCGCGTACATCTTCCATCTATATATCCCTTTTTATGGTGTCCTAGTATTATATTTAGGGACGTGTTTCCAATTTTAAGCTGATATATCCATCCAATTCGGTATTGCCTACCAAAGGAAATGATCCCTATCCCTCAAAAAAAAAGAGGAAATGATCCCTAAAGATATTAATCTGAAATTATATATCTAGATATTCCTTCCATCCTACTAAAATTGAGACACTTATTTTGGGAGGGAGTATTAAATTAATAATGCCGAAACAAAAAAAACTTAAGTGACTTTGGATTTGCAACCATATAATAAGTTCTGTCCTAGGTCAATCATTGAAATCTTGACCGGGTTTAAAAAATAATAATATGGATAGGTACTAAGAGGGTGTTTGTTTCCAGGGACTTATGGGTTTAGGGACTTAAAAAAGTCCCTATAAGTCCCACCTAAACCAAACACAAGGGACTTATTGGGGTGATTAGGGACTTATCAAATAAGACTCTCAGGGAGGAGCTTATTGGGACTTATCGATCTGGACCCGCACCGCTCGATCCCCTCCTCGCCTCGCGTACCGCATCGCCCCGCACGCCGCTCGTTCCCCTCCTCGCCTCGCGTACCGCATCGCCCCCTCATTCCCCTCGTCGCCTCGCTCTTTCCTGCGTCGCACCAATCGCCGCCGCCGCCGGTAGCTTCAACAGCCGCCACCATGGCCGACGAGGAAGACGAGATCCCCTTCTGCTCTCAATTCCCCTCGTCTCAGGAGGCACCCGAAGGCTCATCCGCCGGTGGAAATCTTGGGAGAGGAATGGGTTTCTTGGATCTCAACAACAACATCGACGTCTTCCCGGAGTTGGGCTCGTACCAGCAACTTCTCTTTGACCAGTCGGCCGGTCATGGCCTTCCTCCGGTTGCACGTGGTCGTGGGAGGCCCGTGCCCCAGGGCGGAGGAGGCCGCAGCCGGTCTCTGAACATCGGAGGCCGAGGCGGCTCTAACCTGCGTCCGTTCGTCGCCCCGGCCGCAGCTGCCGTTGAGGGAGGCGTCATAGGGCGTGGAAGGACCTCGTCCCAGGTCACCGGACGCGGCATAGGTCGAGGCAATGGGTCCTCAGCGGCTGGCAGTAGAGGAAAAACTGCGGGGAAGCAACGTGTGTCATCAACTGCTGCGTCTTCAGAAGATGTCGACGAGAATGAAGGCTTTGAAGATAATGATGACAACAATGCTTTTGGAGAGGTATATTTTTGCTTGGTATATTGCACTGTACAATGGTATACAATGCTGTTGTTGCTATATTTTTGATTGCACTAGTATATTTTTTATTGCTATATTGCGCTGCACAATGGTATATTGCACTAGTACATAGTTCTTTTTTTTGTCTCAGGGTGCAAGTTCATCTTCTTTTTGTGCTAGCTACTTGTGTGTATAATGGTATACGTTGGTGTAGAATTAGAAACAACTTGATTCTACTTTTGTTTGAATTGTGTGCTTGTTATTTTTTGTTTAGAAAAACATTGCCAAGGCTGATTGGACAGACGCACATATTACTGTATTTTGTAACATCGCCTGTGAGGAAGCTAGGGATGGGCACTGTGTGAATGGTACTTGGACAAGTAGAGCCTACAATAACATGAAGAAAAAAAATTATGAGCGTGCTGGCCTCCTCCATAGTACCAAGCAATTCAAAAATTGCTCAAGAGCTACTACACTGCTTGGTTGTGGTTGGGCAGCAAACTGGTTGTGGCCGAACTGGAGATGGAGCTATAACCGCATCACCTGCGTGGTGGAAAAAAATAATTAAGGTACATACATTATTCTGCAAATTACATCTGAATTGCTCACACTTGGTTACATTATTTAGCCTTGTCCTAATTACCTAACTAATGTTGCAGGAGACACCAGATGTCAGAAAATTCAAGGGCGGCAATCCTGAGTATTTGGATATGCTAATAGAGTTATTTCAAGGTGTGGCAGTTGATGGATCATCAGCTTATGTGCCCTTAGATGAAGATGAAGAAGAAGAATATGATGTTGCCGATGATGGAAATGAGCAGAGTCCAATGAGCACCACCAGCAAGAAGAGGGGATGCAGCGGCGGTGAACAGACAGCTACAAGCCCAGGAAAGAAACACAAGAGCCCAATGGTGAAACTAATGACAGGGCTCATCAATACTATGAATAGTGAGAACACTTCTGACATGATCACTGAATATGCAAACAAAAGGCAGGAAGCAAAGGATAAGGCAAAGGAGAAGAAATCAAACAGCACTAAGGAATCCATTACTCATTGTCAAATGTTGGCAGTTAAATGTGGTGCAGAAGAAACAAGTGTTGAGTACTTCATGGCAACTCAACTGTTTGTAGATGAGGCAAACAGAGTCATATTTGAGAACATTTCAAGTGATGACGCTAGAGTGACTTGGTTGAAGAGGTGGTGCCAGATGAAGAAGTTGTACTAATGTAGTAGTTATCTTGATTGTCCTTTTAATAATATACCTATGTAATGGACCTGTGCTGTGTGACCTTGTTAAATGATGAATGCGTGTTAGTGTGTTTCATTTGCATGTACTAATGTTTTCAAGTTGACGAGGTGGTGCATAATGAAGAAGTTGTACTAATATTTACATGTTTCAGGATGATGACAGCAGTGTTGATGGAATCAGCAGTGATGATGGGAGCAGCAGTGATGATGAAGCACTGATGTTGTTCATGCACCAAAAAAGGAAGAGAAGAATGATGCAGATGGCCTGCATGATTGGTATGTACTACTTGGACTCTTACAGTAACAAAGGACCTAGAAGAGTACCAATACAGTCTTGGCATGATTGGGTTATGACAACACTAGGCAACGAAACTGCTTGTTACAACATGTTTAGAATGCACAGACCAGTGTTTGAAAAATTGCATAGTGTGCTAGTTGATTCCTATGGTTTGAAGTCCACTAAAAAAATGTCATCAGTTGAGTCTCTAGGCCTGTTTCTTTGGATAGTAGGTTCCCCACAATCTGTAAGACAAGCAGAAAACACATTTGTTAGGTCATTGGAGACAATTGTAAGGAAGTTTGATAAGGTTTTGGAATGTCTGATCAAGCTTGCAAAAGCCATCATCAGGCCAGTAGATCGTCAATTCAGGACTGTGCATTGCAAATTAAGATCTAGAAAGTATGCACCATTTATGGATAATTGCATCGGTGCAATAGATGGGACACACATACAAGTTGTGGTACCAGTTGCCACTGCTACCCAGCATAGGAATAGACATAAGGAGAAGAGTCAGAATGTGATATGTGTGTGTGACTTTGATATGAGATTCACATTTGTCCTAGTTGGTTGGCCAGGATCAGTGCATGACATGAGGGTCTTCAATGATGCAGGATCCAGATTTCGTGACAAGTTTCCAAAACCTCCACCTAATAAGTTTTATCTTGTGGACTCAGGGTATCCAAATAGACCGGGTTATCTTGCACCATACAAGGGTTTAACCTATCATTTCCAGGAGTACCGTGATGGCACAATGCCTAGAGGAAAAAAGGAACACTACAATTTCACCCATTCTTCACTTAGAAATGTCATCGAGAGGTGTTTTGGAGTCTTGAAGAACAAGTGGAGGATTTTGTTTCATTTGCCTAGTTATCCACAGCCGAAACAAAGCAAAATCATTGTGGCTTGCATTGCACTGCACAATTTTATTAGACAAAGTCAACTGCCCGATATAGAATTCGACAAGTGTGATGAAGATGAAAATTATGTACCATTGTCTATGCCAACGACCACAACAAATGATTCAACAAATGAGACGGACAGTGCTGCTATGAATCAATTCAGAGTTTGGGTGGCTGATGGGTTGTGGTCGTTGAAACAACAATGATATGAACAAGTGTTGTTCGCTTGTAATTTCTTTTATCTCGGTTGTTATGTACTCTCTCTTATTTTGGTTCTTATCAACAAGTGTTAATCGTTTGTATGAACAAGTGTTATGAACATGTGTTATTTCGGTTGTCACTATTCTGTAATTCGTTTGTATGAAAAATGGTTATCAACTTATAAGTCCCTGTAAACAAACAGGCAGGGACTCGGGACTTATAAGTCGATGTAAACAAACAGGCAGGGACTTATGACTTATAAGTTGGGACTTAAAAAAGTCCTGGGACTTATGAAACAAACAGGCCCTAAGGCAAATAAACATATTGTAGTTCACATTTCATAATAGACACTTTATGATGGATACATGGATATTTACTTGTTATTATAGATACTGATTATCGATAGGTACTAAGGCAAAGAAAGCTTGGTCTAGAAACAATTTATATGCCCTTGCAATTATAAAGGGCCCCACGGGCCATCCAGGAAGCGAACCAACGAAACTCTCGCCCCTTACTTAATATTCGCCAAGGGATGGCCCATCAGAATCATTTCGTTCGCCAGGGTAAACCCCCAATGGCCCAGAGGCCCAGCAATTCTTAACAAAAATGTCATGAACAAAAAATGCATTTCTTGTAAAAACATGAAAATGCAATGTTGCTATGTAAAATGTGCCATGGACCAAAATACAAAATGCCATGATGTATTTTTTTTTTTGCTTGAGTTGGTCCACTATGCAAAAACTCATATAAAAAACTACGATCCTCCTAATAATAAAGATGGCATGTCAACAATAATGAAACTGCCACACTCCATATAATAAAATTGTCGTCCTATTTATAATTATATAGACATCCTCCTAATAATAAAAATGTAATGTCAATAATAATGAAAATTTCATGCTCTATATAATAAAATTGCCATCATCCTAATAATAAAAATGTCATGTCAACAAATAATGTAAATGGCATGGCCCAATAATAAAACAACCAACCCGTTAATAATAAATCTGCCATCTTTCTAATAATAAAGATTCCATGTTATTAATAATAAAATGTCATGCTCTTAATAATGCCAATCTCTTAATAAAACACTTCCATGCTCATAATGATAGAAAAATTCATGTATTACTTATTAAAATGCCAGAAGGGGAGCCTTGACGCAGTGGTAAAGCTGCTGCCTTGTGACCATGAGGTCATGGGTTCAAGTTCTGGAAACAGCCTCTTACAGAAATGTAGGGAAAGGCTGCGTACTATAGACCCAAAATGGTCGGACCCTTCCCTAGACCCTGCGCAAGCGGGAGCTACATGCACGAGGTTACCATTTCTTTACTTATTAAAATGCCAGTCTCTTAATAAAAATACTTCCATGTAACCTAAAATAAAATTTGCCTTGTACATGTGCCAATGTCCGTGTAACACTAAAGCGAGCGTTAGCCAGGGTTGGCCCCTGGTGAACTTCATCAGATAGCTTTTCTGATAATAAAAATTAATTTATTAATTTTGGATTGGCTAAATACCTGTCAAGTTTTTGGATTGCTTGATTTGTTAAATACTGGTGACTTGATTCACTTCCTCACTCCAACATTAGGCAATCATCGGACTGATTCCCGGGACCTCCTTCTATGCTCGTACCTTCGTTTAAAGTCTTCACTTAAGTCTCAAAATTGTTCTAAATTTCGTTCAGTTTTAGTTTTTTCATATAGACCCAATACTACGAGCTCAAAATCAATTGGTACCACCGAGGCCTCTCATGGCTAGCTTCCAAACACTAGTAGAAAACAGGGCTATGGTCCAGGCCGGGTCAGCCCATTAGTCCCGGTTCAGTCTAGAACCGGGACCAATGTGGGCATTGGTCCCGGTTCGTGAGCCCAGGGGGTCGGCCGGGCCACGTGGGCCATTGGTCCCGGTTCATCTGGACCTTTTGGTTCCAGTTGGTGGGATGAACCGGGACCAATGGGCCTCGCTCCTGGCCCACCACCATTGGTCCCGGTTGGTGGCTTGAACCGGGACCAAAGGCTCCCCTTTAGTCCCGGTTCATGCCACCAACCGGGACCAATGAGGTGCCTATATATACCCCCTCGCGCAAGAGCAGAGCACAGTGCTCTGTTTTTTCTGGCCGAGGGGGAGAGGGCTTTGTGGTGCTCTAGCTCACCTCCTATGCACATGAGGTGTTCGATGGAATGCCCGAGCCACACTACTTAAGCTTTCTCCTCTCGAAGCTCGACCTCCAAGCTCCATTTTCCTCGAGATTTGTCTAGATTTAGCGGTCCGTCACGCCCCGTCCCCGTCTTCACCGCCGTCGATCACCCGCGCCGATCTCATCACCGACACCACCGTGGTGAGCCTCTTGTTCTTATCTTCTTTCTGAAAGGAAAAATATTCTTACTTGTATGTTTAGATAGATACTTGTATCATTTTCTTACATTTATTATTGCATCTTATATAGTGCGATGGTTTTGGTATCCGCCCCCGTCGGCCCTCGTCCTGTCTATGATTCGGATGTGGTATGTATATTATCTTTATAACTATTGGTTCATTTATTGTTTATGAAAATTATGCCGACCAACATGACATAGATTTTATTTATCTAGGATGTATGTGAATCGGAAATGCCAACCGACCCTTTTGTCGAGAGGTTAAATTTAGTTGAAGAAGAAAACAATTTGTTGAAGGAAAAAATTAAAAAAATTGAGGAGGAGAAGATGATATTGGAGTTGCATGTTGCGGATGTCGTCGATGATCACAAGATCAAGATGGATGCAATGCGCTTGAAGATTAGAAAGATTATCATTATGCACTTGGATCAATTGTTACCTTGGTTGCGATTATGATCGCATTTGTTTTCGCATTGAAATGTTTTACATAGTTTCAATGTATGGTTTAATTAATTAGATGCTCTGGAGAGCTATATGTTGTTAGATGAGAACTATGTATGCACTTTGGTTTTAATGTGATGATGAACTTCTATTAATTTGGACACTTAATTATATATAATACACGCAGATGAACCGGCAATGGATGTACGGTGACAGACACACCCGCGAGTACATTGAGGGCGTGCATGAGTTTCTCAATGCGGCTGACACAAACAAGCAGAATGGTTTTATGTGTTGTCCATGCACTGAATGTGGGAATACGAGGTCTTACTCTAACCGGAAAATCCTTCACTCCCACCTGCTTTACAAGGGTTTCATGCCACACTATAATGTTTGGACGAGGCACGGAGAAATAGGGGTTATGATGGAAGACAGCGAAGAAGAAGAGTACGATGACAACTATGTGCCCCCTGAATACGGTGATGCTGCAACGGGGGGAGCTGGTGAAGATCAAGAGGAACCAGATGGTGTGCCCAATGATGCTGCCACGGGTGAAGCTGCTGAAGATCAAGAGGAACCAGACGATGTGCCCAATGATGATGATCTCCGCCGGGTCATTGTCGATGCAAGGACGCAATGCATTAGTCAAAAGGAGAAGCTGAAGTTCGATCGCATGTTAGAGGATCACAAAAAAGGGTTATACCCCAATTGCGAAGATGGCAACACAAAGCTCGGTACCGTACTGGAATTGCTGCAGTGGAAGGCAGAGAATGCTGTGGCTGACAAAGGATTTGAGAAGCTACTGAAAATATTGAAGAAGAAGCTTCCAAAGGATAACGAATTGCCCGACAGTACATACGCAGCAAAGAAGGTCGTATGCCCTCTAGGATTGGAGGTGGAGAAGATACATGCATGCCCTAATGACTACATCCTCTACCGCGGTGCATACAAGGATCTGAACGCATGCCCGGTATGCGGTGCACTGCGGTATAAGATCAGACGAGATGACCCTGGTGATGTTGACGGCGAGCCCCCCATGAAGAGGGTTCCTGCGAAGGTGATGTGGTATGCTCCTATAATACCACGGTTGAAACGTCTGTTCAAAAACGAAGAGCATGCCAAGTTGATGCGATGTCATAGTGAGAACCGAAAAAAAGATGGGAAGTTGAGAGCACCCGCTGATGGGTCGTAGTGGAGAAAAATCGAGAGAAATTACTGGGATGAGTTTGCAAAGGACCCAAGGAATGTATGGTTTGCTTTAAGCGCGGATGGCATTAATCCTTTTGGGGAGCAGAGCAGCAATCACAGCACCTGGCCCGTGACTCTATGTATGTATAACCTTCCTCCTTGGATGTGCATGAAGCGGAAGTTCATTATGATGCCAGTTCTCATCCAAGGCCATAAGCAACCCGGCAACGACATTGATGTGTACCTAAGGCCATTATTTGAAGAACTTTTACAACTTTGGAATGGAAACGGTGTACGTACGTGGGATGAGCACAGACAGGAGGAATTTAACCTTAAGGCGTTGCTGTTCGTGACCATCAATGATTGGCCCGCTCTCAGTAACCTTTCAGGACAGACAAACAAAGGATACCACGCATGCACGCACTGTTTAGATGACACTGAAAGTATATACTTGGACAAATGCAGGAAGAATGTGTACCTGGGCCATCGTCGATTTCTTCCGACCAACCATCAATGTCGAAAGAAAGGCAAGCATTTCAAAGGCGAGGCAGATCACCAGAAGAAGCCCGCCATGCGCACCGGTGATCACATGCTTGCTATGGTCAATGATTTACACTACGTAATCTTTGGAAAGGGTCCCGGTGGACTAGCTGTTCCGAATGACGCTGAGGGACACGCACCCATGTGGAAGAAGAAATCTATATTTTGGGACCTACCCTACTGGAAAGACCTAGAGGTCCGCTCCTCAAGCGACGTGATGCACATGATGAAGAACCTTTGCGTGAACCTGCTAGGCTTCTTTGGCGTGTATGGGAAGACAAAAGATACACCTGAGGCACGGGAGGACCTGCAACGTTTGCACGAAAAAGACGGCATGCCTCCGAAGCAGTATAAAGGTCCTGCCAGCTACGCTCTTACGAAAGAAGAGAAAGAAATCTTCTTTGAATGCCTGCTCAGTATGAAGGTCACGACTGGCTTCTCGTCGAATATAAAGGGAATAATAAATATGCCAGAGAAAAAGTTTCAGAACCTAAAGTCTCATGACTGCCACGTGATTATGACGCAACTGCTTCCGGTTGCATTGAGGGGGCTTCTACCGGAAAACGTCCGATTAGCCATTGTGAAGCTATGTGCATTCCTCAATGCAATCTCTCAGAAGGTGATCGATCCAGAAATCGTACCAAGGCTAAGGAGTGATGTGGCGCAATGTCTTGTCAGTTTCGAGCTGGTGTTCCCACCATCCTTCTTCAATATCATGACGCACGTCCTAGTTCATCTAGTCGACGAGATTGTCATCCTGGGGCCCGTATTTCTACACAATATGTTCCCCTTTGAGAGGTTCATGGGAGTCCTAAAGAAATATGTCCGTAACCGCGCTAGGCCAGAAGGAAGCATCTCCATGGGCCATCAAACAGAGGATGTTATCGGGTTTTGTGTTGACTTCATTCCTGGCCTTAACAAGATAGGTCTCCCTAAATCGCGGTATGAGGGGAGACTGACTGGAAAAGGCACTCTTGGAAGAGACTCAATAATATGCAGGGACGGATATTCTTGGTCTCAAGCACACTACACAGTTCTACAGAACTCTACCTTGGTGACCCCGTATGTCGATGAACACAAGAACAGTCTGCGCTCCAAACACCCGGAGCAGTGCGACGACTGGATTACATGTGAACACATCAGGACTTTCAGCAGTTGGTTGGAAACACGTCTCAGAGGTGACAACACTATTTGTGATGAGTTGTACTTGTTGTCCAGGGGACCATCTTTGACTGTATTGACTTACAAAGGATACGAGATAAATGGGAATACATTTTACACGATCGCCCAAGATCAAAAGAGCACCAACCAAAACAGCGGTGTCCGCTTTGATGCAGCAACCGAGAGCGGAAAGGATACATATTATGGTTACATAGTGGACATATGGGAACTTGACTACGGACCTGATTTTAAGGTCCCTTTGTTTAAGTGCAAATGGGTCAATCTGTTAGGCGGCGGGGTACAGGTAGACCCACAGTACGGAATGACAACAGTGGATCTGAAAAATCTTGGGTACACTGACGAACCGTTCGTCCTAGCCAATGATGTGGCACAGGTTATCTATGTGAAGGACATGTCTACCAAACCGAGAAAAAGAAAAGATAAGGAAGCGAATACATCATACGATGAGCCAAAGCGCCACATAGTTCTTTCAGGAAAAAGGGACATCCTGGGAGTGGACGGCAAGACAGACATGTCTGAAGATTATGAAAAGTTTCATGAAATTCCTCCCTTCAATGTCAAGGCTGACCCAAGCATCCTGATAAACAATGAAGATTATCCATGGTTACGGCGCAATAAGCAAATGACACAAGCGAAGAAAAAGTGAAGACTTTCTCCCGCAACTATTATGATGATACCATGCCAAATTTGTAACAGACGAACATGCTACCATTGTCCGTTTTGTACATGCACATGCTATGTGGGTGAAATTATGATACCATCCCAACTTTCAACTTTTTCAGAGTTCATTTGAAATGCTTTCATGTCTTATGGTTCAAGGTTTTATGTGTTGAGGCAAATGGATCAATATGTCAGGAGGCGGGGTACAGGTAGACCCACAGTACGGTATGACAACAGTGGATCTAAACAATCTTGGGTACACAGACGAACCATTCGTCCTAGCCAATGATGTGGCGCAGTTATTGTCCGAAACTTTGATACTTCGAAAGTGATTGTCCATTTTGTACACGAAGTGCATCAAGTTTTTGTCGTAACCCTCTCTACTTTTTGGAACATGCTATGTGAGTGAAATGATGATACCATGCCAACTTTCAACCTTTTCAGAGTTCATTTTTAAATGCTTTCCAATTTCAGAGTCATTTAGCTCAAAGAATGAATTAATAGCAAACAGAATGAACTACAAAACTTTTATGAAAATAAAAACAATCAATTAAAATATTATGTTATGATCAACTAAAATAAAACTATAATATTCTTCAATAGCAAAAAGAATATAATTTTTGTGACCTAAAATCAAACTATAAGTATTTAATTGTAAGTATAAATAAAAAATAAATAGCAAAAAAGAAAAAAATTCTATTTTTATAGTAAAGTTATTCATAAACTAGTGATTCACACAAATTTTAAAAAATACAAATTTAAACTATTCAAAATTTTAAAACTAATGGCACTAACAGAAAGTTTATAATTTTTGTGACCTAAAATCAAAAAGAAATCACTAAAAAACTATAAGTATTTAGTTGTAAGTATAAATAAAAAATAAATAGAAAAAAATTCTATTTTTATAGTAAAGTTATTCATAAACTAGTGATTCACACAAATTTTTAAAAATTCAAATTTAAACTATTCAAAATTTAAAACTAATGGCACTAACAGAAAATTTATAATTTTTGTGACCTAAAAGCAAAAAAATTCACTAAAAAACTGTAAGTATTTAGTCTTAAGTAGAAATAAAAAAATAAAAAACCAAAAAAAATGTAGAAATAAAAAAGAAAAAACCAAAAAAATGCCACCTACTCGGCCTCCACGACCTGAATACGACTAGAAACCCTACATGGGCCAGGATTCAGGCCCGCAGAAGGCCCAATAGGCCCACAGGCAGTAGCAAGTTTAGGCCCGAAAGCCTACATTAGAGAGGAGCTCGAATGAGGAGGCACACCAGCGCTTATAAACAAGTGCCGGCGCCCTTCAGCTAGCGATGTGGGACTAAACTTTTGGGCGCGGGCAGCACAAGGCCATTGGTCCCGGTTGGTGGCACCAACCGGGACTAAAGGGGGCATTGGTCACGGTTCGTGGCACCAACCGGGACCAATGCCCCCCTTTAGTCCCGGTTGGTGCCACCAACCGGGACTAATGCCCACCTTTAGTCCCGGGTTGTTCCACGAATCGGGACTAAAGGCTTTGCTATATAAGTTCACACTTTGGAAATTTTCACTCTCGTCTGTCGCAGTTGCCGCCCCGACGCCGACGCCGCCAGGCTGCCCCGCCGTCGCCGTCGCCTCGCCCGTGCCCGTCGTCGCCCGCGCCCTTGCCGTCGCCCGCCGTCGCCCGCGCCCTCGCCGTCGCCCGCCGTCGCTCGGGCCCCTACCCCGGCCCGCCCCTGCCCCAACGCGCGGCGCCCTGGCCGCCCCCGTCGCTGTCGCCCGCGCGCCACCCCCGGCCCGCCCTCGCCGTCGCCCGCGCCCCTGCCCCGACGCCATCCTTGCCGCCGACCTCTCCTTAGCTTGGTCCGGCCGCCGGTGCCCTCCCTTTGCAAAAAATTTTTAGGTTATTTTCATTTGTAGAAATTTTTTATGTATCTAGGAATATTTTTGTTCATAGATGATAGATGATCAAATGATGATTTTTTTGTTCATAAATGATAGATGATCAAATGATGTTTTTTTTGTTCATAGATGATCATATGATTTTTTTAGGTTATTTTCATTTGTAGAAATTTTTTATGTATCTAGGAATATTTTTGTTCATAGATGATAGATGATCAAATGATGAATATTTTTGTTCATAGATGATAGATGATCAAATGATGATTTGTTTTTGTTCATAGATGATAGATGATCAAATGATGTTTTTTTTGTTCATAGATGATCATATGATTTTTTTAGGTTATTTTCATTTGTAGAAATTTTTTATGTATCTAGGAATATTTTTGTTCATAGATGATAGATGATCAAATTAAATGATGAACTTTTTGTTCATAGATGATAGATGATCAAATGATGTTGACCTCTATTCATGAGAGAGGCGGGGAAGAAGGGGAAGAAGAGGGAGAAGAAGAGGAGAGGAAGAGGAGGATAAAAAAAGATCCCCTCTATTCTTTCTTCTCTTCTTTTTTCTTCTTCTTCCTCTTATTTTTTTATCGGGAACGAGGGTCGTCGAGGGGTCGAGGGGGGGGGGGACGGTGAACATTCATGAGAGAGGCGGGGAAGAGGGAGAAGAAGAGGAGAGGAAGAAGAGGAAAAAAAGAAGATGAAGAAGAAGAATAAAAAGAGGAGAAGAAAGAATAGAGGAGAAGAAGTTCTTCTCCTCTATTCTTTCTTCTCTTCTTTTTTCTTCTTCTTCTTTTTTTTTATCGGGAACGAGGGCATGTCGAGAGTGTCGTCGAGCGGTCGAGGGTCGGGAAACTAGGGCTTACCCGAAGAAGGAGAAGAAGAGAAGAGGAAGAAGAGGAGAAAAAAGAAAAGGAAAAAAAGAGGAAGAAGAAGAAAAAAAAGAGGAGAAGAAGAAGGAATAGAGGAGAAGACTTTGTCAGTTCTTCTTCTCCTCTAGCTATTCCTTTCTTCTTCTCCTCTTTTTTCTTCTTCTTCTTCTTCTTCTTCTTCTTCTTCTTCTTCTTCTTCTTCTTCTTAATTTTTATCGGGGGTTCGAGGGTTCGAGGGGTCGAGGATCGCCGAGGGGTCGAGAGAGGTTTCCTAGTGTCAAAGTATTGAAGAAATCCATGCCTTCATCATTAGCCGGAAGTAACCAGGGCATGTTGGTACGAAGTTCTGCAAAGTTGTTCTGGAATGGAGTCCCGGATAGAATAATCCGCCTTTTGGTACGAATTCAGCAAAGGCCTTCCAAATAGCGATATTCGGAAGGCTCTTGCTGAACTTTGTACCAAAAAGCAAATTATCCTATCTGGGACTCCGTTCCAGAACAACTTTGAAGAGCTTCGTACCATCATGCACATGTTACTTTCGCCTAATGATGAAGACATGGTTTTATTGAATCCTTTGACACTACGCAACCTCCCGACCCCTCGGCGATCCTCTCGAACATGAGAGGAAGAAGAGGATAAAAAAAGAAGAGGGAGAAGAAAAAAAAGAGGATAAGAAAGAATAGAGGAGTTCTTCTCCTCTATTCTTTCTTCTCCTCTTTTTTTTCTTCTTCTTCCTATTTTTTTTATCGGGAACGAGGGTCGTCGAGGGACATAGATGTAGTGTCATCGTTGTCGATATATACCCCCTCCCGATAGCTTGCTATGATTAGGTAGCTAGTTCTATGTTTGGCACTAATATATCCATCTGTCATGTTTGAATAATAATTGCCATGTTGTAAATATTTGTAGAAACTATGGACACCGTCCGAGACGAAGCAAAAGAAGCGTTGTTGAGGGACATAATCGCAGAAGGAAGTGATGCCGTCTCGTTGTTTCTCAACGACACCGATGGTCTGGAAGGAGAGGGTGAACAAGCTGGCTACGGTGACCTAATGCCGGTGCAAGAAGAAGAACATGAGGACGGCTCCGGTGACCCAATGCCGGTGCAAGAAGGAGACCGTGATGACGGCTCCGGTGACCGAACCGAGTCCGGCCAGGTATATATATTAGTTAAGCCTGTGCTGACTAGCTGATTGATGCATTCATTGTTTTGGTATGTACACATATTAATTAAGTCTTTGTTCTTTTTTCTAGCCCTCCGGATCGAGCACAACTTCGGTAAAGAGACGAGGCCCGAAGAAAAAGTTGAGCTCGGATGAAAAGTTAGAGATCATAGCAATCATGCCCGACGGCCAACCGATTGAACCCCTCCGGACAAAGAGCGCATTTGTTGCTCAGTTCGGGGTTCTGGTTAGGGACAAGATCCCGATAAGCATCCAGCAATGGTTTAAGTCGGCTACAGAAGACCCTGAGGTGTCTTATGTCAATGATATGCAGAAAAATGATCTTTGGACTGAGCTGAAGTCAAATTTCACCCTACCCCAGAGGATGATCCGGAGAAGCCAGTTAAAGAGCAATTAATCAAGTCTTTTGCTCTTAAGAGGATGGCAGATATATTCAGGAGGTGGAAGAAAGAGCTGAATAGGTTTGTCGATAAAAAAGAGACACCAGAATTCAAGGGCAGATATGAGAAGATCAGAGATCACTGGCCCGCTTTTATGGCCCACAAGGAAAAGAGTAAGAAGATGTCGGCGACAAACAAGCAAAATGCTGCGAAGAAGATGCTTCACCATCGCACGGGGTCAGGTGGCTACCTCGTAGCCCGGCCTAAGTGGGCCAAGACTGAGAATGATCTGGTTGCTAAAGGGATCGAACCAGAGACAATTAGCTGGCCAGACCGTTGCCGGACTTTGTTCTTCGGGGCTGGCGGAACCTTGGACCCTCTAACAGGGAAGTGCATTTGGACGAACGATCAAATGGACATACTAGTCAGGAAGCTTAAGTAGTATATCGAAGCAGCGCAACAAGGGAAGTTCTTTCCAGACAGAGAGAATGGCGAGCTCACAATGGCCCTCGGGAATCCTGAGCACCCTGGACGGACACGAGGCACGCCAGGCTCCATTCCGTGGAAGGTTGGGTTTCCGGACGCAGGCGGTTACAAATCCCATGAGAGGAGGAAAAAAGTGCAACAGACCCAAATGCAAGCACTGCAAGCAAGGGTAGACGCAATAGAGGAACGAGAAGCAAATCGCAGCAAACGTACTGCCGAAGCTTCCCCCGAAGCTACCCCGCCATCTCAGCGCAGAAGCAGCGTGGCTTCCACCGAGCTGCTTCAGCCGGAGCATGCCTTGACGGCTCCTGCCAGCTATCCCGTGGATGCTATAACGGAGTCTCAAAATTGCCACCTTATGACGCAATGGATGAATTTGAAGGTCAAGGCGGCTGTTGGCTCTGTTTATCCTACTGAACCCGGCGCAACTTTTCACTGCCGGCCGATTCCAGAAGGATATGCTAGGGTGATGGTGGATGAAATAACGGAGGGATTTGAGGACCTCCAGCTTGACCACCCTACCGGTGAAGGGGAGACTCGGCTGGGGTCTGCTCTGAAGACTCCATGCCTATGGCGGAAGGAGCTCATCAACCTTCCGAACTGGACGCCTCCGCCTCCTCCTCCTCCTCCGGCAAGTCAGGGCACTCCGCCTCCTCCACCGCCTCCTCCTCCGGCGAGTGACGATCAGGGCCCTCGGCCGGCTCCTTCTCCGGCGCGTGGCGGCACTCCGCCTCCTTCTCCGCCTGCGCCGACGCGCCCGAGCAGCCAGCCTCCTCCTTCTCCGCCTCGTCAGCAAGGGCGGAAGAGACCTGCCGCCGCTCCAGCTGCTCCGGCGCGTCGTAGTCCTTCTCCTCCGCCTCTTAAGCAAGTAAAGAAGACAACCGCTCCGTCTGCTCGGTCGGCGTCTAGCAGTACAACCAGAGGCGGGAGGACATATAGATTCGGTCCTTCTCTGAAGACTCCAGAGAAGTTACCATACGAGAGGACCCCGGAGGAGAACGCGAAGATCGCGCGAACCGAAGTGGATGACTGGTTTCAAGGGTTGAAAGCAAAGAGACATCCACCTCCGGAGGAGAAGGTAGATCCGGTGAAAGTGAAGCGCACTCTGGCTGCCCTGGCAAAACCACCCAAGTCTCCGCCGAAAGGCAACTATGAGCGCATTATTGCAAAGACATGGGCCGAAGCGGAGCGGTCCGGGAAGTACAGTCAGTGATCAAAGGCTGAAAGAACGACGAGCAGCTGGGAAACAAATTGCCCAGCTCGGCGAACAAGCGAAGCAATCGTGCCCCCCCCCCTCAAGGTGCCTAGCGACATCGTCGATCCGAGGATGGTGCCCGGTTATGGCAATGTTGACGATTACCTGCCCGACGATGTACATTATGATACCATGGAGGTGCAGATACACAGATACGAGTACGGGAAGCCTCTCGTCAAAGATGAAAAATCTTTAACAACGATGATGCGAAGATTACATGATTGGTACTTGAAAATCTGCAGAGAGTCTGGGGGAGGAGTACTTTGTATGCGAGAGTTAAACCGGAGCATGACCTCGTTGGAATTGAACTGTTGCCTATTCCATTTGAGGAGTTCTATCAGTTTTTCAATCAATTGGCCCTCGATAAAACAACGATCACCTGCTACTGTCTGTAAGTACTACTACTTCTGTCATTAAGTCTCTCTATATAGCTCATCTCTTTCATTGCATGTATTTATAATTATCCTCACTATATTATGCAGAATGAAGATCGCCGAATTGAAGAAAAGACAAATCGGTGATATTGGGTTCGTTAACACATATCTCATAGATGCAACTGAGGTTGAACATCGTCCCGGAGATACCGAGGCCAACTTGCTACGATCATTCAAAAAAATGAAAACAAAGATATAATACTCTTTCCTTACAACTTCAAGTGAGTGTTACTGTCTTGTGCATATTCGGTTTCCCTTATATATTAGTCCAGGTTATAGTAATGTAATTGATGAGTTATGCATGCGTGTGCAGTTTCCACTATATTCTCCTAGAGATTAGGCTTGAGCAGGGAGTAGTAACCGTCTTGGACTCTAAACGAAAAGATCCCCAGGAGTATGCGGACATGACTGAAATCCTCAAGAAGTAAGTTAAATCGATCATTATCCACCATATCAGCAACTTTGTTCATTTCCTGATATCAAGTAATTGTTTTCTTTGTCCGGCAGGGTTTGGAGAAAATTCACCAAAAAGTTCCGGGACTGCCGAAGGAGCTGGAATTTAGACACCCGAAAGTAAGTACTATAGTAGCATGTTCCGCGCATCTCCTAGTGATTCAAGCGCTAGTTTCATCAATACCATTTAGCATTCTTGCTTATCAGTTTGATTGACCTCTATTTCTTGTAAAGTGGTTGTGGCAGGAACAAGGGAATGATTTCTGTGGATACTACATCTGCGAGTCCATCCGCCACACGACCTGTGAGCGGGGCGGGTACTCTAACGAACAATATGAAGTACGTAAATAACAACATTCACAATTTTATTTTATTACCATCATTTGTATTGAGTTTCATTCATTCATATATATATATATATATATATATATATATATATATATATATATATATATATATATATATATATATATATATATGTATTGACCCCCTTCTTCAAATTAGATGTTTCGGAAGCGGGATGAACTCCTAGCACCAGCTCGCATGCGAGCAATTCAAGAGGAATTGGTGGCATTCTTTCTTGACCAAGTGATCGCTGAAGACGGAGAATACTATGTGGACCATGAGTCCGTATGATTATATTTGTAAGAGATAATTATTGTATATATGTAGCCGGTAGTGTCGGATAGATATACTAGAACTTGTTGCTCGACCAATCTCTCGGAGAAGGAGAGGTGGTCGATATCACTTCTCTCTGTATGCATATATGTTCATGACGATCTTCCGTTTCCTTCGTTTGCTTACTAGCTAACTAGCGTGTCTAGTCCTCTCTATACGTATGTATAGTACGTAGCGTCGACCAAGCACGGACGTAAGAGAGGACACTTCTCTCTATTAATTATAGCTAGCTAACACAATATATGAAACACCTAAATTAACCCCCCAAAACCCCCAAACCCCCCCTTTAAAAAAAAAACAAAAACCTCAGCCACAGAAATGCTGACGCGTGGATGCCTATTGGTCCCGGTTGATACCACCAACCGGGACCAAAGGGTCTCCTGCCTGGGATCTGTGCACTGCCCACGTGGAGACCCATCAGTCCTGGTTCTGGATTGAACCGGGACTAAAGGGTCGGGGCATTAGTACCGACACTTTAGTCCCGGTTCAGGAACCAGGACTAAAGGCCCTTATGAACCGGGACTATAGGCCCTTTTTCTGCCAGTGGAAGTGCAAGTCATTTGTGGAACTACTGGAGAACATTCGACAGGAACTACCCGATGAGTACTTCAGCCACTAGAGCCAGCGCAAATTACATTTGCTGAGTAATACCAGATGGAAATTTCTAGAATTACCTGATTCTGTTTACAACCTATGAATGCAACTGGCAATGGCGCGAGGAAGTTCCACGGCCGGACCATCAATTATGTATGCTCAACATCGTTTTTTTTGCAATTTAACTCTTTATTACTCAAAATTAGGGAGTACAAGCTCATAGAGTAATATTAAGGACTAACTCTGGGTTGGACCCCAGCCAAACTATAGTTCGACCATTAGCCCTACCAAAGTTTGCCATGGAATGACTAGCAATATTGCCGCTACGACGTATATGAGTAATAGAAGAGTCGCGTTCCTCCATACTTGCTTGATCTCTCTGATAATAATAGAGTACTTTGATAAATTGCTTTCACTACTCTTCACCATGGCCACAGCCTTCAAATAGGTCGATTCAACGTCAATGGATAAATTCTTCCACTGCAAATCCATTGAAATCCCTTCCCGGAGCACAATAATTTCCGTTTTCAAAACATCCTCACATTCTCCCAGAAAAATGCATGAGCTCAAATAATAGCGCCAATGTGATCCCGAAGAACCATACCGGCCCCTGCAATTCCATTCAGGACCAAACCATCCGTGTTAAGTTTAACACTCCCAAGGATTGGAGGGAACCAGGATGTGTTAACCATAGGTACATTATTATTGCATGTTTTGGCCACCATCTTTCCTTTCATAAAATCTGCATTAGAATCCATCTTGAGTGAAGTAAATGAATCAAGATAACTTGATAAAAATCTAACCGAAACATCAATAGGTGGTGCCGGCTTGTCATGCACTAACTCATTACTGATATGCCATAATCTCTAGAAAACCAATAGTACGCGAACTCGCATAGCCTCATCTACATCACAAAAACCCTGAAGTAACCAATCATCTTGGAGCATAATTGTGGTAACATCAAGAAGCGTACAAAGCTGAGACATAGCTTGCCACAGCCGACGGGCATTATCACAAGCACAGAAGACATGAAAAATGTCTTCATCCTCTCTCCCACAGACTGGGAAGTACCCCGAATCTCCAAAGTCCTCTGCTATTTCTTTTTCCATGTTGCCAAAGAAATTGTAGCAGCACGCCAAGCAAAAGGGAGAACTTTAGGCGGGGCTGGGCACGCCCAAATTAGGTTTCAAACCTCCGTGTGTCCATCACGGGCGCTGCTTGTGGAAGCTAAAGAAGGAGCATAGAGCTCTCCTGCAGCTAGCCAGTAAGCACTTCGAACCGTGAATTGGCCATTCTTCTCTGGTTCCCAAGCAATGAAGTCATCCCCAAAATGTGGACATAGCCATATACGACAAATAGCTTAGACATCCACAGGCAAGAAGAACAGATTCAAACGGGGCAAATCCACAGGTTGCCTTGGACCGGTTTGCGATGGAAGTCTCAAAGGGACCCGTTGGCAAATCTCAGCTTCTTGAATGAGATGTAGAGCTCCAAAATTAGAAAACGAGAGTCGGCTCGCAAAAACACTATGAAACCGGCGTTTGTGCTCACGAGGGAAAGCACTGAACACACGGGCAGGCCGACCGTGTAAAATCATTGAGCCTTTTCTCCTTGTACTGCTCATTCAAGGTACAAGTAGTGGTAAAAAAAACGCAATGACAGGCTTCATGTCATGATTCTAATAAGTAACAGCTTGAACATGACCCGAATAGAGTCAGCGTCGGACAGTCTACGGACATGGCACACACGGCAAGGCACAAACGTTGCTCCGTGTTGTTTATTCGCATATGATTGTAGCAACATCTTAGATAAGTCGGATGGACTAACATACAAATACAATCGTGCATTTTGGTATCTTTATATCGGCCACAAACGCTCACTGCTCAGTAACAAATAACTAAATTACTCTTGACCGGCATATTTGTATTCCCATTCATGGCATAGATCGCCTCCAGCCTACTTTGGAGGATAGCGCGGGAGCGGCCCCGGCCGCACCTGGTAGGAAGGGGACGCCCAGGTTCCCCTCACACCGTCTCGCTTCACGTTGCTTAAATCGCCTGCAGCATTAGACATGCGGGACATCAGCTCAGACATGCGAAAAAATGTCGATATTCCAACGAAAAAGAGAGGGAATCGGGAGTTGATACATGCCTCTGGCGGCGAGCACGGCCTGCGCGACGAACGCGAGCGAGGCGAGCACCACGCACAGGAGCGCAGCCAAGTTCCTGACGAGAGCCATAGTTGAAGCCTCAAGGAAGGAAGGAAGGAAGGATGCGTGTGTTACTTCTGTCTGTGCTTGGAGAAGCAAATGCCTGCACAGCTGCCGTATTTATACCCGTGCGATGGTAGCTGCTACCTGTGTGCATCCAGCTCGATCAGCATGCGTAGACGAGTCAAAACTTAAAAGCCAGTAGAATGTAGCGGTGGAATTTGTCCGCAGACTCTGCAGTCCATGTCGGCTACGTTTCAGCTGAGCGGCTGTCGTTGAACGAACAAAAGTCAGCGTTCGTTTTCTTGACCATCCAGGGCAAGAGGGAAGCTCTGCCTTCCTATATATGGTACCCATCGTCCGTCGACTACCGAGTCCTGGTAGTGGTAGGTGGGTGCCGCTTGAATGCAACAAGAGCCTCTGGGCATCTTTGACTTTTCTTTATGTTGCATGACTGAATGAGGTATTTTGATTTATTTATTTTTTTGCGGGTGAATGAGGTATTTTGATTGATTATAGTAAAAGCTGGTTACAGTTTATTAAAATAGAAAGAAATTGAGATTTTTTTACTCATGTCTTCTATATGCATTTAGATAAGCATATCAATGTCTTCTATATCCATCTGGATAAATCTATTATCACTTCTGCTTCGATACATGCCTCACACAAGGACGGCTCAAATTAGTCCGTACCATTTCATAGGAAAGGGCATGATGGTTATATTTTATAAATTTTTCGCTGCCGTATACGCAGACTCCGGTCCCTATTTGTGGCTTTTTTTTTTGAGACAATCTCGCGAAGCTTTTATTTAACTCGTCACAATGTTTACAGAGATGAAAGAAAGATCACCCGGGTTGCCTAACCACACACGGCGTCCAACCCCAAGTGAGAGAGCATGCTTCGCTAAATTGTGAGCCTCGACATTCAAGGCTTTACGCGCTTTTCGCAACTTGGCGCACAACCACTCGCTGTCCTGGGCTTGGCCCGCTTAGGTTTTTTTTCTTTCTTCTGAACTTCAACAAATACGCGAGGGTCGCATAATGGGGGAGATTTGAACTTGAGACCTCCACGTTCAGTCCTATAGGCACTATCCAGTACGACAGATTACTTTGTCCTGTGCTTTCGTCTTTTTCTATCTTTTGTGGCAAATGTAACATGTATTGTTTTCTTTTCTGGTTTTTTGTCCTCTTTGGCCGTTTATTCTATGACTTTTCCTTTCCTTTTCAAATCTTTTATTTATTTATTTCATTTTCTTAATTCGCAAACTTTTCTTCAAATTAGTGAACTTTTTCGGTTATTCTGAACTTAAAAAAATCATGAACTGTTTTCCAACTGCATGAACTTTTTATCAAAATCGATGAAATTTATTAAAATCCATAATCTATTGTAAATATCTGGTTAATTTTTTATTATCAAATTTGCTGAACTCTTTTCGAATTCGTGGGTTTTTTGTAAAAATCTATTAATTGTTTTTAAAAGCGATGAACTGTTTCTTAAAAGCAATGAAAATCTTTCAAATTTGTGAACTGTTTTCAATCAAAACTGGTGAACTTTTCAAATCTGTCAGCGTTCTTTCAAAACCGGTGAACCATTTTTTTTATTTTTGCCAAGAAAAATTAAAATTACTGATGTTTTTTTTTAATTTGTGATTTTTAATTCAAAATCGATGAACTTTTTAAAAAAATGAACTTCTTTCAATCATGCGAACTTTTTGTTCAAATCAATGAACTATTATCAAATCTTGAACTTTTCAAAAATTCAGTTTACACAGTTGCTACTTGGCGTGGGCTTAGTCCGTTGTGTATATAGCTCCACTCGCTACAGCTACAGTTTTCGTTTTTTCGTTCATTCATTTGTCTCCTTTTTGACTTTATTATTCTTTTTGAAACCTGTTTAAAAATTTAAATATTGTTTCGAACACTAATTTTCTTTTTCAAATACTGTTTACAATTTCATAAAATGTTCTAGAATTTCACAAATGTTGCAGTTTTTGAATTATTTGTTCACACATTAATAAATGTTTGCATTTCAAAAGAAGTAAATAAATTTTCTAAGAAGTAAGTGATTTGCAATATTTGTTCAACATCAATCGTTGGGAATATGTTAACAACGTTGAAAAAAGTGTTCAAGTCTATAAAATTTTCGTACACAATTTTAAATATCCAAAATTGTTGAAAATTTTCAAGAAATAGTTAGGATAAGAATATGTTCATGTTGATTGGCAATGACGGAAATTGCAAGTAATTGAAGCATTCAAATTAGAAGAAAAAAATTACATGCTCACTGATGCACCGATCTAGTCTAGTCTAGCACACTCCTCTTAACTGATGGTGTTTTTGGACGATGGATAAATGACCCAACTTCTTGAGGCATCCTGCCAGACATATGAGGCATCCTGCCAGGTTTGAACGATTTCCCAACACTGTATGAAAGTTGCAACACGTACGGCCATTTATCAGCCTTTTTTCATCGCGAAAAACTCTAGAAAGTGCAAAACTTTCTGAAAACCCAAACAACTTGTCATGGTGCTCTGAATTGGTCATACAAGGCCATGTAAAACAATTCGGTCCATTTAAGGAATGTCGGGAAAGAACATGCTCTCAGGCGAAGCCTTCTGGCCTACCCAAACACCCTTCATTCAACATGGACTTCTTTTTGGACATCCTTGAAATGACCTCAACTTTTGCAATAAGGTAGGCATGCTCATCGTATGCATCCATGTCAGATTTGAACGATTTCCGATGACGTATGCAAGCTGCTACATGTCTGGTCATTTATCAGTCTTTTTTCACCAGGAAAACTCTAAAACATGAAAAAATTGTCAAAAACCCGAGAAACTTTGCATGACGCCTTAAATTGGTCATACAAAGCCATGGAAACAAATTGGAGCCATTTCAAGAATGTCAAGAAACAACGTGCTCTCAGACGGAACCTTCTAGCCTACCCGAACACCCTCTGTGTTCAACATGGTCTATTTTTGGACATCCTTCAAGTGACTCCAATTTTTGCAAGCAGGTGGGAATGCCCATCGTAGGCATTCATTTCAGCGTTGAACGATTTGAAAAATAGAATATTTTTGAAAGTACGGATAATGTTTTGAAAATGCGAACAATTTTAAGAAAATAGGAACAAAATTGAAAACCACGAACATTTTTTGAAATTCTGAACAAATTTATTCGAGATGCGAATATTATTTCATTTGTATTCGAAATAGTACTGAGAGGATCCGGAAAGCATTTCGGGGTCATCGGAAGGGTTTTGGTGAATATCGGGTAATACCGGGTATTACTGATAAATATAGGTGGAAAATGTTTCTAAAGATGTTAAATTATATATAAAATCATCTGAAAGTATATAGAAATATTTTTTTATTTAATTTAACATCAACGGGCCTTAAAAGGACAAGAGGTGAAAGACAACTTAGGCCAAAAAAGACCAAGTGGGGAGGCGCCTCCTTCCCTACGGAAGGAGGCCTAATTGGGGTTGGGGATGTTGGAAATATGCCCTAGAGGCAATAATAAATAAGTTATTATTATATTTCCTTGTTCATGATAATCGTTTATTATCCATGCTATAATTGTATTGATAGGAAACTCAGATACATGTGTGGATACATAGACAACACCATGTCCCTAGTAAGCCTCTAGTTGACTAGCTCGTTGATCAATAGATGGTCATGGTTTCCTGGCCATGGACATTGGATGTCGTTGATAACGAGATCACATCATTAGGAGAATGATGTGATGGACAAGACCCAATCCTAAGCATAGCACAAGATCGTGTAGTTCGTATGCTAAAGCTTTTCTAATGTCAAGTATCATTTCCTTAGACCATGAGATTGTGCAACTCCCGGATACCGTAGGAATACTTTGGGTGTGCCAAACGTCACAACGTAACTGGGTGGCTATAAAGGTGCACTACGGGTATCTCCGAAAGTGTCTGTTGGGTTGGCACGAATCGAGACTGGGATTTGTCACTCCGTGTAAGCGGAGAGGTATCTCTGGGCCCACTCGATAGGACATCATCATAATGTGCACAGTGTGATCAAGGAGTTGATCATGGGATGATGTGTTATAGAGCGAGTAAAGAGACTTGCCGGTAACGAGATTGAACAAGGTATCGGGATACCGACGATCGAATCTCGGGCAAGTATCGTACCGCTAGACAAAGGGAATTGCATACGGGATTGATCGAATCCTCGACATCGTGGTTTATCCGATGAGATCATCGTGGAACATGTGGGAGCCAACATGGGTATCCAGATCCCTCTATTGGTTATTGACCGGAGAACGTCTCGGTCAT
This sequence comes from Triticum aestivum, assembly GCF_018294505.1. Classification (NCBI taxonomy): domain Eukaryota; kingdom Viridiplantae; phylum Streptophyta; class Magnoliopsida; order Poales; family Poaceae; genus Triticum; species Triticum aestivum. The sequence goes on along the minus strand of NC_057800.1, from coordinate 728,332,909 downwards.
GTCTGCATGCTTCCCGAACCCGTAGGGTCTACACACTTAAGGTTCGGCGACGCTAGGGTTATAGAGATATTAGTATGCAGTAACCCGAAAGTTGTTCGGAGTCCCGGATGAGATCCCGGACGTCACGAGGAGTTCCGAAATGGTCCGGAGGTAAAGATTTATATATGGGAAGTCTTGTTTTGGTCGCCAGAAAAGTTTCGCGCATTATCGGTATTGTACCGGGAGTGCCGAAAGGGGTCCGGGGGTCCACCAAAGGGGTCCACCTACCCCGGGGGCCACATGGGCTGTAGGGGTGTGCGCCTTGGCCTATATGGGCGAAGGGCACCAGCCCCAAGAGGCCCATGCGCCAAGAGATAAGGAAAGGAAGAGTCCTAAAGGGGGAAGGCACCTCCTAGGTGCCTTGGGGAGGAGGGACTCCTCCCTAGCCGCACCCTTCCTTGGAGGAAGGGCCAAGGCTGCGCCCCCCCCCCTCCCTTGGCCCTATATATAGTGGGGGGGGAGGGAGGGCAGCCCCATCTAAGCCTTGGCGCCTCCCTCTCCCTCCCGTGACACATCTCCCTCCTCCCGCAGCGCTTGGCGAAGCCCTGTTGGAATCCCGCTACTTCCACCACCAAGCCGTTGTGCTGCTGGATCTCCATTAACCTCTCCTTCCCCCTTGCTGGATCAAGAAGGAGGAGATGTCGCTGCTCCGTACGTGTGTTGAACGCGGAGGTGCCGTCCGTTCGGCGCTAGGATCATCGGTGATTTGGATCACGACGAGTACGACTCCATCAACCCCGTTATGTAGATCCACTCCTCCCTCGTTGCTAGATGACTCCATAGATTGATCTTGGTGACACGTAGGAAAATTTTGAATTTCTGCTACGTTCCCCAACAGTGGCATCATGAGCCAGGTCTATTGCATAGATTCTATGCATGAGTAGAACACAAAGTAGTTGTGGGCGTTGATTTTGTTCAATATGCTTACCGTTACTAGTCCAATCTTGATTCGGCGGCATTGTGGGATGAAGCGGCCCAGACCAACCTTACACGTACGCTTACGTGAGACCGGTTCCACCGACAAACATGCACTAGTTGCATAAGGTGGCTGGCGGGTGTCTGTCTCTCCCACTTTAGTCGGATCGGATTCGATGAAAAGGGTCCTTATGAAGGGTAAATAGCAATTGGCATATCACATTGTGGTCTTTGCGTAGGTAAGAAACGTTCTTGCTAGAAACCCATAGCAGCCACGTAAAACATGGAAACAACAATTAGAGGACGTCTAACTTGTTTTTGCAGGGTATGCCATGTGATGTGATATGGCCAAAAGGATGTGATGAATGATATATGTGATGTATGAGATTGATCATGTTCTTGTAATAGGAATCACGACTTGCATGTCGATAAGTATGACAACCGGCAGGAGCCATAGGAGTTGTCTTAATTTATTTATGACCTGCGTGTCAATATAAACGTCATGTAATTACTTTACTTTATTGCTAACCGTTAGCTGTAGTAGTAGAAGTAATAGTTGGCGAGACAACTTCATGAAGACACGATGATGGAGATCATGGTGTCATGCCGGTGACGATGATGATCATGGAGCCCCGAAGATGGAGATCAAAAGGAGCAATATGATATTGGCCATATCATGTCACTATTTGATTGCATGTGATGTTTATCATGTTTATACATCTTATTTACTTAGAATGACGATAGTAAATAAGATGATCCCTCATTAAAATTTCAAGAAAGTGTTCCCCCTAACTGTGCACCGTTGCGACAGTCCGTTGTTTCGAAGCACCACGTGATGATCGGGTGTGATAGATTCTTACGTTCACATACAACGGGTGTAAGACAGATTTACACACGCGAAACACTTAGGTTGACTTGACGAGCCTAGCATGTGTACAGACATGGCCTCGGAACACAGAAGACCGAAAGGTCGAGCATGAGTCGTATGGTAGATACGATCAACATGAAGATGTTCACCGATGTTGACTAGTCCGTCTCACGTGATGATCGGACACGGCCTAGTTGACTCGGATCATGTAATCACTTAGATGACTGGAGGGATGTCTATCTGAGTGGGAGTTCATAAGATGAACTTAATTATCCTGAACATAGTCAAAAGGTCTTCGCAAATTATGCCGTAGCTCGCGCTTCAGTTCTACTGTTTAGATATGTTCCTAGAGAAATTTTAGTTGAAAGTTGATAGTAGCAATTATGCAGACTAGGTCCGTAAACTGAGGATTGTCCTCATTGCTTCATAGAAGGCTTATGTCCTTAATGCACCGCTCAGTATGCTGAACCTCGAACGTCGTCTGTGGATGTTGCGTACATCTGACATACACGTTTTGATAACTACGTGATAGTTCAGTTAAACGGTTTAGAGTTGAGGCACCAAAGACGTTTTGAAACGTCGCGAGACATATGAGATGTTTTGAGGGCTGAAATTGGGATTTCAGGCTCGTGCTACGTCAAGAGGTATGAGACCTCCGATGATTTTCTTAGCCTGCAAACTGAGGAGAAAAACTCAATTGTTGAGCTTGTGCTCAGATTGTCTGAGTACAACAATCATTTGAATCGAGTGGGAGTTGATCTTCCAGATGAGAAAGTGATGTTTCTCCGAAGTAATTACCACCAAGCTGCTAGAGCTTCATGATGAACTATAATATATCAGGGACATATATGGTGATCCTTGAGATATTCGCGATGTTTGACACCACAAAAGTAGAAATCAAGAAGGAGCATCAAATGTTGATGGTTGGTGAAACCACTAGTTTCAAGAAGGGGAAGGGCAAGAAGGGATACTTCGTGAAACGGCAAATCAGCTGCTGCTCTAGTGAAGAAACCCAAAGTTGAACCCAAACCCGAGACTAAGTGCTTCTGTAATAAGGGGAACAGACACTGGAGCAGAATTACCCTAGATACTTGGTAGATGAGAAGGCTGGCAAGGTCGATAGAATTATATTGGATATACATTGTGTTGATGTGTACTTTACTAGTACTCCTAGTAGCACCAGGGTATTAGATACCGGTTCGGTTGCTAAGTGTTAGTAACTCGAAATAAAAGGTACGGAATAAACGGAGACTAGCTAAAGGTGAGCTGACGATATGTGTTGGAAGTGTTTCCAATGTTGATATGATCAAATATCGTACGCTCCCTCTACCATCGAGATTGGTATTAAAACCTAAATAATTGTTATTTGGTATTTGCGTTGAGCATAGACATGATTGGATTACGTCTATCGCAATACGGTTATTCATTTAAGGAGAATAATGGTTACTCTGTTTATTTCAATAATACCTTCGATGGTCTTACGCCTAAAATGAATGGTTTATTGAATCTCGATCATAGTGATACACATGTTCATGCCAAAAGATATAAGATAGTAATGATAGTACCACCTACTTGTGGCACTGCCACGTAAGTCATATCGGTATAAAACGCATGAAGAAGCTCCATGTTGATGAATCTTTGGACTCACTCATTTTTGAAAGAATTGAGACATGCGAACCACGTTTGTTGGTAGATATGCATGAAGAAACTCCATGCAAATGGACCATTTGGACTCACTTGATTTCGAATCACTTGAGACATGCAAATCATACCACATGGGCAAGATGACTGAAAGCCTCGTTTCCAGTAAAATGGAACTAGAAAGCGACTTGTTGGAAGTAATACATTTTGATGTGTGCAGTCCAATGAGTGCTGAGGCGTGTAGTGGATATCGTTATGTTCTTACTTCACGGATGATTTGAGTGAATGTTGAGTATATTTACTTGATGAATCACGAGTCTGAATTATTGAAAGGTTCAAGTAATTTTAGGGTGAAGTTGAAAGATCGTCGTGACAAGAGGATAAAATATCTATGATATGATCATAGAGATGAATATCTGAATTACGAGTTTGGCACAAAATTAAGACATTGTGGAAATTGTTTCACAACTAATATAGCCTGGAACACCATAGTGTGATGGTGTGTCCGAACATCATAACTGCACCCTATTGGATATAATGCATACCATGATGTCTCTTATCGAATTACCACGATAGTTTATGGGTTAGGCATTAGAGACAACCACATTCACTTTAAATAGGGCACCACGTAATTCCGATGAGATGACACCGTATGAACTATGGTTTAGAGAAACCTAAGCTGTCATTTCTTAAATGTTTGGGGCTACGGCGCTTATGTGGAAAAGTTTCAGGCTAATAAGCTCAAACCCAAAGCGGATAAATGCATTTTCATAGGACACCCAAAACAGTTGGGTATACCTCCTATCTCTGATCCGAAAGCAATAGGGATTGTTTCTAAAATCGGGTCCTTTCTCGAGGAAAAGTTTCTCTCGAAAGAATTGAGTGGGAGGATGGTGGAGACTTGATGAGGTTATTGAACCATTACTTCAACTAGTGTATAGCAGGGCACAAAGAGTTGTTCCTGTGGCACCTACACCAATTGAAATGGAAGCTTATGATATTGATCATGAGACTTCGGATCAAGTCACTCCCAGACCTCGTAGGATGACAAGGATGTGTACTACTTCAGAGTGGTACGTAATCCTGTCTTGGAAGTCATGTTGCTAGGCAACAATGAACCTACGAGCTATGGAGAAGCGATGGTGGGCCTGGATTCCAAAATGGATGGAGGCCATATAATCCGAGAGAGGATCCATATTTGAAAACAAAGTGTAGACTTTGGAAGAAATACTTGATGGTCGTAAGGCTGTTAGGTACATATGGATTGTAAAAGGAAGACGGACAATGATGGTAAGTATCACCATTAAGAAAACTCGACTTGTCGTTAAGATGTTTTCCGACAAGTTCAAGGAGTTGACTACGATGAGACTTTCTCACTCGTAGCGATGCTAAGAGTCTGTTGGAATTATATTAGCAGTTACTGCATTATTTATGAAATTTTGCGGATAGGATGTCAAAACATTGTTTCCTCGATGTTTTTCTTGAGCAAAGGTTGTATGTGATACAACCAGAAGGTTTTTTCAATCCTGAAAAATGCTAACAAGTATGCAAAGCTCCAGCAATCCTTCTAAGGACTGGAGTAAGCATCTCGGAGTTGGAATGTACGCTTTGATGAGGTGATCAAAGATTTTGGGTGTATACAAAGTTTATGAGAAACTTGTATTTCCAAAGAAGTGAGTGGGAGCACTATAGAATTTCCGATGAGTATGTTAACATGTTGTTGATCGGAAATGATGTAGAATTTCTAGAAAGCATGCAGAGTTATTTGAAAAGTGTTTTTCAATGGAAAGCCTGGATTAAGCTACTTGAACGTTGAGCATCAAGATCTATAAGGATAGATCAAAACGCTTAATGGTACTTTCAAATGAGCACATACCTTGACATGATCTTGAAGGTGTTCAAGATGGATCAGCCAAAGAAGGAGTTCTTGCCTGAGTTGTAAGGTATGAAGTTAAGACTTAAAGCTCGACCACTGCAGGAGAAAGAGGAAGGACGAAGGTCGTCCCCTATGCTTTTGTCATAGGCTCTATACGGTATGCCATGCTGAGTACCGCACCTGATGTGTGCCTTGCCACATGTCTGGCAAGAGGGTACAAAGGTGATCTAGGAGTAGATCACCAGATAGAGGTCAAAATTATCCTTAGAGGAATAAGGATATGTTTCTCGGTTATGGAGGTGATAAAGAGTTCGACGTAAAGAGTTACGTCGATGCAAGCTTAACACATATCCGGATAGCTCTGAGTAGAGATACCGGATACATATAATGGAGCAACAATTTGGAATAGCTCCAAGTAGAACAGTTATTTGAAATGGCTCCCAATATAGCGTAGAGATTTGCGAAGTACATACGGATCTGAATGTTGGAGACCCGTTGACTAAAACCTCTCTCACAAGCAACATGATCAAACTCAGAACACATTGAGTGTTAATCACATAGTGATGTGAACTAGATTATTGACTCTAGTAAACTCTTTGGATGTTGGTCACATGGCGATGTGACCTGTGAGTGTTAATCACATGGCGATGTGAACTAGATTATTGACTCTAGTGCAAGTGGAAGACTGTTGGAAATATGCCCTAGAGGCAATAATAAATAAGTTATTATTATATTTCCTTGTTCATGATAATCGTTTATTATCCGTGCTATAATTGTATTGAAAGGAAACTCAGATACATGTGTGGATACATAAACAACACCACGTCCCTAGTAAGCCTCTAGTTGACTAGCTCGTTGATCAATAGATGGTCACGGTTTCCTGACCATGGACATTGGATGTCGTTGATAATGAGATCACATCATTAGGAGAATGATGTGATGGACAAGACCCAATCCTAAGCATAGCACAAGATCGTGTAGTTCGTATGCTAAAGCTTTTCTAATGTCAAGTATCATTTCCTTAGACCATGAGATTGTGCAACTCCCGGATACCGTAGGAATACTTTGGGTGTGCCAAACGTCACAACGTAACTGGGTGGCTATAAAGGTGCACTACGGGTATCTCCGAAAGTGTCTATTGGGTTGGTACGAATCGAGACTGGGATTTGTCACTCCGTGTAAGCGGAGAGGTATCTCTGGGCCCACTCGGTAGGACATCATCATAATGTGCACAGTGTGATCAAGGAGTTGATCACGGGATGATGTGTTATAGAACGAGTAAAGAGACTTGCCGGTAACGAGATTGAACAAGGTATCGGGATACCGACGATCGAATCTCGGGCAAGTATCGTACCGCTAGACAAAGGGAATTGCATACGGGATTGATCGAATCCTCGACATCGTGGTTCATCCGATGAGATCATCGTGGAACATGTGGGAGCCAACATGGGTATCCAGATCCCGCTGTTGGTTATTGACCGGAGAATGTCTCGGTCATGTCTGCATGCTTCCCGAACCCGTAGGGTCTACACACTTAAGGTTCGGTGACGCTAGGGTTATAGAGATATTAGTATGCGGTAACCCGAAAGTTGTTCGGAGTCCCGGATGAGATCCTGGACGTCACGAGGAGTTCCGGAATGGTCCGGAGGTAAAGATTTATATATGAGAAGTCTTGTTTTGGTCACCAGAAAAGTTTCGCACATTATCGGTATTGTACCAGGAGTGCCGAAAGGGGTCCGGGGGTCCACCAAAGGGGTCCACCTGCCCCGGGGGCCACATGGGCTGTAGGGGTGTGCGCCTTGGCCTATATGGGCCAAGGGCACCAGCCCCAAGAGGCCCATGCGCCAAGAGATAAGGAAAGGAATAGTCCTAAAGGGGGAAGGCATCTCCTAGGTGCCTTGGGGAGGAGGGACTCCTCCCTAGCCGCACCCTTCCTTGGAGGAAGGGCCAAGGCTGCCCCCCCCTCTCCCTTGGCCCTATATATAGTGGGGGGAAGGGAGGGCAGCCCCATCTAAGCCTTGGCGCCTCCCTCTCCCTCCCGTGACACATCTCCCTCCTCCCGCAGCGCTTGGCGAAGCCCTGTTGGAATCCCGCTACTTCCACAACCAAGCCGTCGTGCTGCTGAATCTCCATTAACCTCTCCTTCCCCCTTGCTGGATCAAGAAGGAGGAGACGTCGCTGCTCCGTACGTGTTTGAACGCGGAGCTGCCGCCCGTTCGGCGCTAGGATCATCGGTGATTTGGATCACGACGAGTACGACTCCATCAACCCCGTTCTCTTGAACGCTTTCGCGCGCGATCTACAAGGGTATGTAGATCCACTCCTCCCTCGTTTCTAGATGACTCTATAGATTAATCTTGGTGACACGTAGGAAAATTTTGAATTTCTGCTACGTTCCCCAACAGGGGAGGAGTCCAAATCCTCCTTCCCTGCGTAGGTGCCCAAAGAGGAATTTTCCCTCCTCGCTGGCTGCCCTCTCCCTCTCCTTTAACATAGATATACTAGGGTTTTTGTCCATTGAGATATACAAGTTTTGGAACCTCCTCTACTTCTCCTAGTTCTAGTTCTACTTGGTCCCAGTTGACTAATTAGAACTAGGTTAATCTTCTTGTCCTCGTAATTAGAAGCCCTGTGTGATTCTAACCTCCTTCCTCTAATTCTCCGGTGATGATTAGCTCTGGACGGCCAAGCGTTGTCGGATCATGAAGGTTGCACGCTTGCAACCAAGTAGATAGGTCGTGCTTTAGGTCATCGGTTCGAGGGACTGTTTGTGGGCGGTATGATGAATCGTTCATCGTCGGTTCGAGGGACTTCATGTATGATATACACCGACACGTTGTTCTTCCACCGTAACTAGGTGACAGTAACAATTGTGATCCCAACCCGTTATGCATCTTCATATCTTGGGTAATCGTAGGCGCGAAATTTTTTGTTTTCTACTGTGTTTCCCAACAGCTAAAAACGGAAACAGAAAGCCTTGTGTACTGGACCGGCCCACTTCGCTCGATCTCGAGCGTTGCATGTGCGTTGTGGCGACAATTTGCCGCAACGAGCGGCAATAGAGAAAACGAATCGTATTCGCTGTTCATTTCGTCGCAATGTCGACGCCCGCAGCGAATGAGTGATCTAGCTTGGCCGCCCTGTTAAGGCGTTCAACTGATCCATTTGTGAGAACCTTCTAGGAGGTTCTTGACCTGGTTTTGGAAACCTTCTAGAATATTTGTGAACAATATTTCTATTTTGGTTGTTTATTTACATGTTTTTTGGATTTTTTCTTGGATCTTTTTTTTCTTTTTTCTGTTTATTCATTGTAAAAATAAAAAATATCAGAAAATTTTAAGTGCTTTGGAAAATTGTTCATTTTTCCAAAAAATATGAATTTCCAAAACTATACGTGTTTTAAAAAAACACAAATTGAAAATGTGTTAAAAAATTATTTGTGTTTTCAAAAAATAATCTGATTTCTAGAAATTGTTCGCATTTATCAAAAGCTCAAAAATAGAAAATGTTTGAAATTATGAAAGTTGTTTTCTTTTTGAAAAATGGATCCAAGTTCCAAATATTGTTTGCTTTTTAAAAAAGTTCACATTTTCATAAAAATCTGGCATTTTAATATGTCACTTTTAGAAACTATTTTTCGAAAAAGAAAGAAAAAAGCAATAAAGAAAAGAACCATTGCAGTTCCGAGCGGGTAGAGTAACATGCTGCTACAGTAAGATGCTAGGGACATATCGCTAGATGGGCCGGCCTGTGGGTCGGGTCACTGTCTGCCCAGCAATCCGCAAATAGGAGCTCCGGTAAAAATGTCTAAAAATAATTAAATTTTAATGAACAATTTCAATGTTGGCCCACCCTGGCCAATTGGGCACGATCCTCCGTTGAGGTCTTTAGGCACGGTCACTAGCATCTCACTATTATCTCTACTGCTTAAAAAGAACATAAGGTTTTTATTTTACCTCTCTTTCGTCTAACCTTCTTTATATAAATAGTTCTGGGAACTTGCACTTATCATTCAGACTCATGCATCTAAATACAAAGTACGCTGCTAATTAATCCATCAGCAGATAAAGGTTATAGGGAAGTAGAATATTTTATCTGAATGCCGGTATACTGCTAATTGTTCTAGACTGATTTCGTAGTACTGTGGGCTTGGATAGCCAGACATGGTGAAAAACTGTCTGAAATCAGTCAACACAAATTGCTCTTTGGTGGAGTCAGTCGGGCAGAGGAGGAGATGCAGATGTAGTTTCGTTGCTGGGAGGTGATGGCGAGGATGCCTTTTGATGTCAATAATGAAAAAGAGATTGCCAGAGATACCAAGCTGATGCTGGAGACGACACGATGCGCCTCTGTTTAGAGGTGGAATTTAGTGAGGCGGGGATAGTCGCCTAGTCTGCGGCGTCGTTGCTTCTGGGCAGCACGGTCGTGATGGTGGTGCTCGGGCTTAGGCGCATCGAGGCTGCAGGGTAGCTGCGATGTCCCGAGGCATGTGCTTCTCATCTTGAGGGCGGATCACACCAGTGCGTCTGGATCCATGGGGGCGGCGGCTTGCAGCAGAGGAACTCCATCCTTGAAATTCACCGCCTGCATGTGGATTTGCATGCACCAGTTGTATTATCGTCAATTGATCAGTTTGGATTGTCATGAACACGCATTCTATGTTACACGGTTGTGTTAACTACGATCAACAAATTAATCAAAATACCAAAAGGAGGAGGATGAAGATAATTACCGGATTCATATAGTTGATTGATCCATTAAAATCGGATCATCTCAATGTATACACATCAAACACATTCAGCTGTGCATCAAAGGCGCATCCCCGCGCTAGCCACGTCCTCACGGGTACGACAAAGAGAAGCCTTCCCTTCCTGACGAAGCGACCTTATCGAGCCCACCACTTTTCCTTTTTGTCTCAAGCAATCTCCCCTCTCCTCTCCTCATTTTCTCTTCCCCGTGTAGGGTTGCCGCCGCCACCGCCCCATCGGCACATCCAAGCTCCTCCGGCGCCCGCTCCTTCGTCGGGAGGACGAGACCATGGTGGCGACGGACGATGAGGAGGGGGCGTCCAGGTCGACGAGAAGCTGCGATTTAGCGCCGCCGCCGCCTCTTAGCACGCAACCTCTCCTTTCCTATCTCCTCTGCAGCTCCCCTGTTCCTCCGGTGGCATCGAACCCCATAGTCATCTCCTACTTCCCTCTCTTATTCCCATGTGTGTCCGCGAGATGGGCCAAGCTGTCACACACGGCAAAGGGCGGCTGCAGCTACGGCTCCGACGCAGGCGCCGTGGAGGTGGAGGCGGAGCTGCGGCAGCTAATGGTGGACGGCCGCGTCAGCGACGTCAGCCTCGACGACTCGACGAGTTCCATCACCTTCACTGCTACGTCAGGTTCGTTGCTTGCTTGCCATTGGGTCCGATCGGCTCTGATTTGCTTGCTTGATTCGACGGTTCCACTCCGCGTGCATCGATCTGACATCTATTTGGATTTTGGATCTGCAACATTTAGGAGGCTGGTCTAGATTAGGTTCGTTTCTTGGAGTATGACAAGCTGATGGTGATCCTCACTCTGACAAAATAACGAAACATTCAGTGCTGGAGCTTCCAAAGGTAAGTTCGCCTACTGATCTGTTTCGTCTCTTAAAATAAGACTACCCTGTTTCACAAATTGTTTTGTAACTTGTGAATGTGGTTTAGGATATCTATTTTTCTGTTATAAGTGTGAAAAGTGGAGTGGTATAGCCATTATACTCCAAGTTAGTTTACTGAAATCTGGCCATGGATAAACAGGGCTTTTATCTTGAGCTGCTGCAGCATACTACTATGATCAAGATGGAAAGTCAAGTGCTTATTGATCAAAGAAATAGCAGCATAATAAGTGTGCACTTTTAGAGTTTCAGACTAAAAGAACTGGGATTCAGTTTCGATGAACTTTGTTTTTGAACTGTAGTTTTGATGAACCTGAGCGCAAGTATTATACTTTACTACATTGTTGATTTTTTTACTGCAGCTAGGTTTCTTCAAGAAATCTCTGCAAAAGAAAACGCTTCTGTGAGAGCAAATAGATTACATGCTCCTGTTGCACACACACACACACACACACACACACACACACACACATATATATATATATATATATATATATATATATATATATATATAGGACTCCTCTTTTATACTCCCGGATGTATGTACTCCTACTCTTATTGGATCGGGTTAGTTGAGAGATCTAGGGACGCATCCAAGTTGAAACAAACCAGCCATGCTACTTAAAAAAAACTAATTTGTTTCCTATTTACTCAGTAACTACTCCAACCAGCCGTGCCACTCATTCAAAACGTAAGCTATTCTTTCTTGGTTTTTTCAGTGTAACCGGGGTGGTATATTATTTTATGGTGTATATACTAGTTGCCAGGTTAGGGGTATATAATATTACAATCACTGAGGTATATACATTTTTTTATAAAAGGGGTATATACTGCTTGTCAAGTTAAGGCATATATATTGTTCGGGTATATACTGCTGGCCAAGTTTGGGCATATATACTATACAAGTTTTTATTTAAGAGTACATACTGCGTACTGCTTTTCTTCTAGGGAAGAGGAATAGTACTATTTAGTCGCAAAAGAGTGTACTGTTTGGCAGTTCCATGCAAAAAAAAAAATTGTTTGGAAGTCCAAAGGTATATACTTCCTTTCTCTAAACAACAGAATATACAGTGATTTTATTACGATAAGTGTGTAGTGTTGCGTTTAAAAAGAAGTATCTCAAGGTAATTATTATACGTATAACAGTTTATATAGTTGGTGTGAAGGGAGTATTGTAGTACAAGTATGGTGCCAAATCTCAATAGAAAATTTAAGAACAAGAATGGTAAAATGTGTATATACTGAATAATTATATTACAGAAGTACTATACACCAATCTTGACAAAAATGGGTCCATCCAAAAACAAGATTAAATTAGCACGCATGTGCACTTCGCCTCTACATTTTCATGCAGATGTATACACCCGACCACTGAAAAACTTAGTATACTCTAAAGTCTAACCACGACATCCTAAGGTCTAACTAGTCCACATCTTTACTGATGCATCGGATTTTGTGATCGATTCATCGTGAATACTCTAAACACAACTCCGTAGACGTCGTCGGTCATTTGTACATTTCCGCATGTTGTGTGAGAGCGTTGTTCATCTGTCACCGCTGGCCGTGTGTTGCATGACGCGGGCGATCTGCTATGAGCCTATGAGCCAAATCTCATACTCATATATCGTCCAGCTGCTGCTCTCGTCGTGGTTGAACATGGATGAATCAGGTCGCCTCCGGCCGCGCGTTTCATGAGATCGTTGTACTTCTTGATTACAACCTTGCAGTTATATTGCTTACTCGTTTAGATTTGATTACAAAGAATGCATAAATACGTCCGAACTCAATGAAAGTGAATAGCAGAACGTACCTGGGCTCCGTGATCAAAGAAAATTATGCCGCTGTTGTTGGCGTAGCCACATCCGCCGCCGAGTCAGCGGCCGCCGCCGCCGAATCAGACGAAGGTGGTATCCTGGCCGCCGCCGCCGCACCCGTTTGCAGGTAACAGGGGAATATATTGTTAGGTTTTTCTATTTTTACGTCAGAAGTGAGATAAAGCCGAGTCGCCTGGACCCTATAAATATGGATCGATCAACAAATATCCGAACAACCACTGGTAGAAAAAGAGGCTTCCGTCCAGCCCCATTAGTCGCGAAAGTGTAGGAACCGCGACTAATGAAGTCTTTAGTCGCGGTTCGGCAGACGAACCGCGACCAAAGGCCTGGGCCCAGGGCGCTCGGTGGCCAGCTGGTGCACGTGAGGGGCTTTAGTCGCGGTTGGCCAGGCCAACCGCGACTAAAGGTGCGCAAAGGCCTTTAGTCGCGGTTGGCCAGGCCAACCGCGACTAAAGCTCCTCCCCTATATATACCAGTTCAGCACGCTCACTTAGCCATTTGGTGCCACTTCTCTTCACAAGCTTCACAAGGGGGTGTAGGTTTGCTTTTGGTTCCTCTTATGCACACAAGGTGTTTGATGAAATGCCCTAAGAGGGTGAAACAAACATGATATGAAGTGTTGGAGCCACACTTGAGGTTCCTCATTTATTTTTTCCTCCTCGATCGCGGTTAGCAACTTGAACCTTTCATGCATGTGTGGCATTGATAAAATATGCATGTGTGCAGTTCATTGTTTAATTTATATTGTTTGTAGCTAGTTAGTTTAACAAATGCATGATGGTTAATTATATATTTTATATTATAATAATGCAGATGAATCGGCAATGGATGTACGGTAACCGACTCTCCGGCGAGTTCACTACGGGTTTGAAAGATTTCCTCGTAGTGGCTAATGCGAACAAGCAGGGGGGTTTTGTTATCTGTCCATGTGTTATCTGTAAGAATCAGAAGGGTTACTCTTCCTCAAGAGATGTTCACATGCATCTGCTTCGGCACGGTTTCATGCCAAGCTATAATTGTTGGACCAAGCATGGAGAAAGAGGGGTTATAATGGAAGAAGATGAAGAAGGGGATGATTTCATCGATGAAAGCTATCTTGCTCATTTCGGTGATACTTTCATGGAGGATGCTGAAGGTGAAGGGGAAGGTGAAGAAGAGGCACGTGATGATCCCGTTGATGATCTTGGTCGGACCATTGCTGATGCATGGAGACGCTGCGAAACTGAAAAGGAGAGGGAGAATTTGGATCGCATGTTAGAGGATCACAGAAAGGCGCTGTACCCCGGATGCGATGATGGTCTGAAAAAGCTGGGCTGCACACTGGATTTGCTGAAATGGAAGGCAGAGGCAGGTGTAGCTGACTCGGCATTTGAAAACTTGCTGAAAATGTTGAAGAATATGTTTCCAAAGGATAACGAGTTGCCCGCCAGTACGTACGAAGCAAAGAAGGTTGTCTACCCTCTAGGTTTAGAGGTTCTGAAGATACATGCATGCATCAACGACTGCATCCTCTACCGCGGTGAATACGAGAATTTGAATGAATGCCCGGTATGCACTGCATTGCGTTATAAGATCAGAGGCGATGACCCTGGTGACGATGTTGAGGGCCAGAAACCCAGGAAGAGGGTTCCCGCCAAGGTGATGTGGTATGCTCCTATAATACCACGGTTGAAACGTCTGTTCAGGAACAAAGAGCATGCCAAGTTGTTGTGATGGCACAAAGAGGACCGTAAGTCGGACGGGGAGTTGAGACACACCGCAGATGGAACACAATGGAGAAAGATCGACAGATGGTTCAAAGATTTTGCAGCTGACGCAAGGAACATAAGATTTGCTCTAAGTACGGATGGCATGAATCCTTTTGGCGAGCAGAGCTCCAGCCATAGCACCTGGCCCGTGACTCTATGCATCTACAACCTTCCTCCTTGGTTGTGCATGAAGCGGAAGTTTATTATGATGCCAGTGCTCATCCAAGGTTCGAAGCAACCCGGCAACGACATCGATGTGTACCTAAGGCCATTAGTTGATGAACTTTTACAGCTGTGGGGTGGTGTCCGTGTGTGGGATGAGCACAAACAAGAGGAATTTGACCTACGAGCGTTGCTTTTCGTAACCATCAATGATTGGCCTGCTCTTAGTAACCTTTCGGGACTGTCAAATAAGGGATGCAATGCATGCACGCACTGCTTACATGAGACTGAAAGTGTACATTTGCCAAATTGTAAGAAGAACGTGTACCTTGGGCATCGTCGATTTCTTCCGAAAATTCATCCAGTAAGAAAGAAAGGCAAGCATTACAACGGCAAGGCAGATCACCGGCCGAAGCCTGCGGAACGCACTGGTGCTGAGGTATTTGATATGGTCAAGGATTTGAAAGTCATCTTTGGAAAGGGTCCTGGCGGACAATCAGTTCCGAAGGGAGCTGACGGGCACGCAGCCATGTGGAAGAAGAAATCTATATTCTGGGAGCTAGAATATTGGAAAGTCCTAGATGTCCGCTCTGCAATCGACGTGATGCACGTTACGAAGAATATTTGCGTGAACCTCCTAAGCTTCTTGGGCGTGTATGGGAAGACAAATGATACAAAGGAAGCACGGCAGGACCAGCAACGTTTGAAAGACCCTGATGACCGGCATCCGGAATGGTTTCAAGGTCGTGCCAGCTACGCTCTGACCAAAGAAGGGAAGGTCATCTTTTTTGAATGCCTGAGCAGTATGAAGGTCCCGTCTGGATTCTCGTCCAATATAAAGGGAATAATAAACATGGCGGAGAAAAAGTTCCAAAACCTGAAGTCTCACGACTGCCACGTGATTATGACGCAATTGCTTCCGATTGCTTTGAGGGGGCTCCTGCCGGAAAATGTTCGAGTAGCCATTGTGAAGCTATGTGCATTCCTCAATGCAATCTCTCAGAAGGTAATCAATCCAGAAGTTCTACCACGGTTACAGAACGATGTGATCCAATGTCTTGTCAGTTTCGAGTTGGTGTTCCCGCCATCCTTCTTCAATATTATGACGCACCTCCTGGTTCACCTAGTCGAAGAGATTTTCGTTCTCGGTCCTGTATTTCTACACAATATGTTCCCCTTCGAGAGGTTCATGGGAGTATTAAAGAAATATGTTCATAACCGTGCTAGGCCAGAAGGAAGCATCGCCAAGGGCTATGGAAATGAGGAGGTAATTGAGTTTTGTGTTGACTTTGTTCCTGACCTTAAGCCGATTGGTCTTCCTCGATCGCGGCACGAGGGGAGACTAAGTGGAAAAGGCACGATCGGAAGGAAATCAACGATATGTATGGACGGCCATTCTCTGACTGAAGCACACCACACTGTACTGACCAATTCCAGCTTGGTGGCTCCGTACTTTGAGAAACACAAGAATATTTTACGCTCGGACAACCCGGGGAAGCCTGAATCCTGGATTAGGAAGGCCCACATGGAGACTTTCGGCAGTTGGTTGAGAAAACATTTAATGAAAAAGGAAAAAGGAAGAAAAAAAAGAAAAAGGAAGAAAACAACAGAAGAAAAAAAGGAAGAAGAAAAAAAAGGAAGAAGAAAAAAAGAAAGAATTTTTAAAATTAAATACGTGAAAATACGTGAAAGAATTTTTTGTGTCTAATAAAATCAATTTTTTGAAATACACGAATAATTTTTAAACGGAGAGGGGCGGCGAGGGGGGCGGCGATGCGCGCGGTGTTTTTTTAGGGATCGAGAGGGGACGGCGAGGGTTATAAATGTGTTGTCCTCGCCTCCCCTCTCGCGCTCTACCGCGACACCCTCTCCCACCCCTTCATCGCCCCCTCCTTTCGCCACCGCCCTTTCGCCACCGCCACCGCCACCGCCCCCCTTCTTCACTTAATGAATTTGTTTTTACTACATGTTTTCAGGACTGACATAATGGCGGACGATAGAGCTGACCCGATTATGGACAACTATGATCCGGACGGTGAAGCACATATGTTCGGCATCATAAACGGCGATATTCTATATGTGCCGACCGGAGAAGAAGAAGATGATATCTCTTCTTATCTGAACCTTGACGGTGAAGATGAAGGGCGCCGTCAGCAAGATGATGCCGAACAAACGTCGATAAACGACGATCTTCAAATGGAAGTAGCAACCACCTCCGGCGCCGAGGTATATATATACATTGAGCCTCTGGTGATACAAACTAACTGATTTGAATAAATATGTGTGTACTAACGCGCGCGACTCTTTCTTATTTTAGCCCTCGGCCGGATCGTCGAAACAATCAAGTACGTCGTCAAAGCGTGGCGCAACCAAGACGATGAAACAAGGAGAAACATGCACCATCGAGGTTGTCGACAGTGCAACCGGCAGGCCGCTGGAGCCCCGCAAGAACACCACCAAGTTTGTCAGCCAATGCGGAGCCATTGTTAGAGACAACGTCTCGATCACCGTCCAGGAGTGGAATGAGCCAAAGAAGGCACGAATTGATGGTTTCACTTTTGTCGATAAGAGAACAAAAAAAGATTGCTTCAAGAAGCTTATGGAACATTTCGTTCTACCTCCGGAATACAACAAATTCGATGAGGAGGGTAACAAGATTGAGGAAAACAAGGAGAGGAGGAGGCTAGTCAAACAGTTCGCTCTTCATAAGATGGCCGACGCATTCCGGAAATTCAAGCAAAATCTAGCCCATGACTTTGTCAAGCAGAACAAGACTCCGGATTTCAAAGGACAATATGAGAAACTGAAAGATGATTGGCCAGAATTTGTGAAGCAAAAGAAATCGGAGCAGTTCATTCAAATATCGAAAAAAATAAGGAAAATGCGGCTAAGAAGGAGTACAATCATGTTATGGGGCCAGGAGGGTATCGCCTTTGGGAGCCTAGGTGGGAGAAGATGGAGAACGAGTTGAGGGCGCGAGGAATCCGTCCAGGTACGGAGGGATGGGACCCAAGGGCCAAAAGCTGGTGGTACGGGCATGGGGGAACGCTGAACCCGGAGACAGGGGAGTGTGTTTACCGGGGCAAATTAATTAAACCCACCCAAGCCCTTATTAACGCAATGAGGGATGCTCAACAGGGGAAGATCAAGTTCAACAGAGAGAACGACACGCTGACAAAAGCCCTCGGGAATCCTGAACACGGAGGACATGTACGAGGCATGGGGCACATTCCGTGGAAAATAGGGTTCCCCCAGAACGATGACCCGTACGGTTACAGAAGCCGTAAGAGAAAGATGGATCGGGAAGCAGATGTTGTGGCGCGGTTGGCATCGGAAATGGATGTGATGAAGAAAACCATGAGTGTACTAGTAGCCGAAAGAGATGCAGCTCGGGTGCAGCATGAAGATCATCCAGCGGATCTCGGAAGCCAGCAGCGGAGAAGCAGCGTGGCTTCCACGGAGGCCCCACCGGCTGGTGCAGATGCACCGACGATCGAAATTACTGCACCGGAGCCTCTGGTGGTCCAAATTACTGCACCGGAGCCTCTGGTGGTCGAAATTACTTCACCGGAGCATCCTCGCTACCCCGTGGACGATATAAAGGAGATGAAAGAATGTCATCTGTATTATCCTATCGGGAACATGTCCATGAAGGTAGCCATCGGCAGTGCTTTACCATGTTTACCTGGAGCACTCCACCACAACAACCTCATTCAAGATGGCTATGCTCGTGTCACGGTGGAGGACATAGTCCAAGGGTTTGAGGACCTGGAGATTGACATTGCTACACCTGAAGGGGAGAAAAGACTTGGAGATGTCAAGCGCCATTTCATTCTATGGCAAAAGAAGTTTATCAAGTTTCCAGGCGAGGCGCCAAGGACAACAAGTCCACCCCCCTACGGTGGTGGTGGTGGCGGTGGCGGCGGTGGTGGTGGTGGTGGTGGTGGTGGTGGTGGTGGCGGTTCACCTACACCTCCGTCACGTCAGCCGACGCCGCCCCCCAGTCCACAACGTCCGGCGGGTGATCAGCCGCCGCCCCCCAGTCCTCGTCCGGCGGGTGATCAGACGCCGCCCCCCAATCCACCTCCGGCAAAGAAGCAGAAGCAGTCCTGGATTATTAACCCGGACCCTTATGTACCTAAGACCACAAAGGTACCGGAGCCATCACTGAAGCCTCTCCCCACAAGGCCTTGGGAACGTAGTGCCGAGGAAGTCGACGCGGCCGCGGCTGCTGATTTGGAGAAATGGAAGGCGGACTGCAAGAAGAAAAGAGAGCCCGAGCCCAAGCCAGTATTTTCTGATGAGCAAAAGAAGTGGGCTAAGTCATTTTTGAGCACACCGTCCCAAGCCGCGAAGAATCTGCCTAACGACTATGCACGTGAACTTTGCAGGCAGGCACTCATGTTCAAGGAGAACAAAGAGCGGGAGAAGGCCGAAAGTAAAAAAAGCGGGAAACAAGTTGCCCAGCTCGGGGAACAAAGTAAACAATCGATTGCCCCGCTTATAGTGGAAGCCTTCTGTCCGGATGCCCCCGAGATCATACAAGCTGCGGCAGCACAGGGATTGACTGTAACGAGTGCCAGAGAACAAGCGGCCAACTTAGGTATTACTCTTCGTGAACTGTTAGGCCTTGATGAGGCGCCAGTGAAGGAGGTAGTAATTACATATGTCAAGAATGGGCCTCTCGTCGAGCCTGCGCAGGAAAAGGATCTACCTCCACAAATGAAAGGTCTGCTGAAATGGTACAAGGGTTACATAAAAAATAAAAACGCCAAAGAATATATTTATGCGGAAGTTAGACATGAGCATCACTTCAAATATTACTATGTACAAATTGAACTGAGTGAATTGTTCCAGCTTTTCAATCTGCGCGAGCTCGATAAATCTATCATCAGTTGCTACGTTCTGTAAGTGATTTATTAATTTCTACCCCATCTCGTTCATATTGCCTGCACTATATATATGTCCTAACTATATTGTTGTGTCCGCTATTATACATGCAGAATGAAGATTAAGGAATGCAGAGTAAGGAACATCCATGATGTTGGGTTCATTGACCCACACATCGTTAATGGACATGTGTTGGAGCGTTACCCCGCCAACGTGGAGGCAGACCTGTGGCAGTTTCTTACAAAGCAGGAACTCAAAAGTGATATTCTATTTCCTTACCATTTTGAGTGAGTGTTTCTGTCTTGAGCACATTCTCTTTTGTTTACTCCATGCATGGTATGTGGCCGGCTAATCGATGAGTTATGCATGACGTACTGTGCATGTATCGTGTCCGCAGGTTCCACTGGATTCTGCTAGTAATTAAAGTTAACACCTCAGAATGTCTCGTCCACGACTCTGTGAATATGGATCCAAAGCTTTGGGGCGGCATGAGAAGAATGCTGCAGAAGTAATTATTTTCATTCATTTGCGCTCTATATCGATCGGCCTATTTCGTTCATTTCCTAATATCAAGTAACTAATTAATAACTCTCTTGTTCATTTAATTTTCTTTGCCTCGTAGGGTTTGGAGACGGTTCGTAGATACAAAGGTCGGTGAATTCAAAAAAGAGCTAGAAT
>NC_057800.1:728302436-728310824 GCF_018294505.1 Triticum aestivum | reverse complement strand
TGTTGGGAAAACAATGTGGATTGCTTTTACCGTATATGCACGTCTAATGTTGTCACCGAAGCAATGGATCCTGATACATAACTCAAAGTTACAAGTACTTCTCGGCGGACTAAAGTTTGTATATACAGTTAAAATGCTTTTCTTAGTTTATAACTACATTGACATATTTTACGGGGATCTTCATCCAGTGATAAAGATGGATCCTGCATAGAAAATGATTCCGTTGAAGCATCTGAAGCTGAGTTACACAATTTTGACTTGTGACATCAAGGAAGGAGATTATTATGTGTATGACAAAGATGAAGGCTGCTATATATGTGAATGGCGATGAAGGGTCTGATTATGAATTTGATGAAAGTGACTTCAATCAGCAAATTGACTTGAATCGGCAGCTGGATTATAAATTCGACAATGTAGATTGGGGATGCTCTGACAGCAAGGTTGTTCCACATATATGGTCTAATCAAATATTTGTGGTAAGGATGGACATCAGTATGAAGAGAAAACATATATCTGAACTAAAATTACAAGCTACAAAGGCTTTTAAGAGAAATGAATATATCACAGCCGGACAGATGTATTCAGATGTAAGTCATCACACATCTTTATTCCATAAATAGGATTTAGAGTTTACAGGAAATGTTGTCCCGTGGTGCAAAAAGTGCATAACTTCTATTAGGCTAGCTCTAGGACAAAGTGACAAACATATGTGATATTTCAAGTGAGAACTTTTTTCTTCTGAATCATTAACTGATGGTCTGTAAGGAATTATGCCATTAGCTTTTTGTAAAGGTGCAAACAAATCAGTCGATCAAAAACACCATGATGATGTGGACATGTCTGTTGTCCTAAAGCTGGACTAGATGTTCGTAGTATTGGGAAAAAAAGATGTTTCTTAACAGTATTATTATGTCCCATTAGTGTGAATGCTAACTAAAGAGTTGTTGCCTATATGACATATTATTTCATTTATTATAGGAATTTCAACAAAATAATCGATATTAATTATTCCCATTGAGACAACAAGGAATAGGTGTTCAAGGTTTAGCAGACACTTTCATTTTACTTGGCATGCTATTTGCTTCACCAGATGTACATCCCAAGATAATGAAAGTGCGGCCCCCCACCTAGCACCGCTCAACTTCCTCTCAAGCGGCGCCACCGGGTGGCGCCCCAACCGCTAGTTACCTGACGATGTTGATCTACCCAGATGAGCTAGCAAGAAAATGGGCAGACTTCTGCAGCAGCGAGGAGCACCCAGAGTCGACAACCTCGACCTCGCGCCTGCAGCAGCTAGGAGATCGGTTGCTTAAAAGGAGGATTAGGTCTATCTGTTACTCTTCCATCAGTTTTTGATGGATAAGATAAAGACGAAGGGGATCTGTTGCCTACAATTAAGAGGCATGAAATTAATTGCTGGGCCATGCAGGGAACTGAGGAGACGGGGCTGCAATTGTGAGGAGCTCCAACGTTTCTTCTTCCTTCATATAATAAGCGACCGAAACGTTGTTTTTAAACAAAAAAAATAGGCTGTGACGTGGTAACTTTGCTGAGGTCGACACACGAAATTGGGAACTGAACGCTGATGTGGCATGAAGCTGATGTGGAAGATGTGCATGTTAAGAGAATTGGTAGTAGTGGGGATCAACTTCTTAAGAATGTAAGATGTGCCACTCTTTCCTTTTCCGCTTTGATTTTTTTCTCTCATGTCTGATTTTTCTCCATCAATTCTCCCTAAAATATAATCAATTGTCTCATGTTTTATTAACTTATAAAAAAGCACATTTTGTTTGGTAAGTAATTAAATTCTTACCAAATAAGTGCTTAACAATAAAATGGCAGGTAAATCGTGGCGATTGCATACATAAACTTGCTAAGATTTTAGCGCATCAATATAATGATAGACATGCAGTCACGAGCTAATCTACTAGAATGTTTATATTTCCGTTGCAACACACGAGCAATTGTCCAGTCTTTATAAAAATAGCATCTCACTATTTTTTTTACTTCTAAAAGACCCAGGTGGGCATAATAGTGTGTGTCACTCGTCATTGCAAACCACCCAATCTGCATTTACTGCATACGAGGAAAATTGTGTTATTGCAAAAAGACCTTCCTACTCTGCTCCATATCTCTATCTTAATTAACTTACCTTTCGCAATAATGTGGAATTACGTCACTCAATTCCACGCCATATTTGACCACACCTTCCTGCACGCCGCTCATTTAATGTACTTATCATGCATGACCCAAACTACCAAATTATAATAGCGCCAAAATCAAAATTCTAGTCCGGTGATTCCCGTGTGCCCCATGCCATATAAGGTGGAATTACATCCACTTCCACCTTAAGACAGCCCTAACCTTTATAGATTAAAAAAAAAAGCTTCCGGGCACATACCTAGTTTCTATAAAACTCCTTAGCCCTGATGACCAGATCACTCCCTCCCCACATCATCAAAACAAATAGGAGGGATAAACATTGGGTGACCCTAACATATTTTTGGTGATATATACCAAAACTAGGATGTTTTTTCCTGTTTGTGTACATGTATCAGCCTGCTTTTTATCCGTTGCAACAAACAGTCACTTTGCTATTAGAAGAAGAAAATTATACTCTCTCCGTCCCTAATGTAAGACGTTTTTTGACTCTGAGTCAAAAAACGTCTTACATTATGGGACGGGGAGAGTAATAAATTTGTTTTCACAAGAGAAAAAGGATGTTTGATCCATGTTAATATATAGGCTGAAGAGAGAACCAGTCAATTAGCCATAATATATAGGCTGATTAGAGTTCCAGCGCAAAAAGAAACACTAATTCATGTTATTGTTAGTTCATCAGGATGAACCAAAGTCAGAGAAAAAACAACTGAACATACACCCCTGCTGTCAGAAATTGATCACTAAAGAAGAAGAAGAAACGCTCTCTGAAGTCCATTTAGAATGACTGCAAACCCTGGAGAAAAATTCAGTGTAGAGGCTTGGCAAGAGCCTTATTGCCGCCGTGATTTGTGTGATCCTCCTGCGTAGTACATCTATGCAGTGTTGAAGTATGCTCTTTGAGTCTGAGGTATGTATATTGAAGTCATTGCCGAGAGCATCTCAAGTAGACGATTGCCCCGACGCCAGCAATAGCAGCTGCACTGGCCACTGTACCTAGCCGGAGGGACGGCCAGCTTCTCCTTGCTGATGAGGTATCCACAGACGACGCCGGTGTGGGATCTGCGCTGATCTTTGACCCGTCGTCCATGTGCAGCCTCAGAACCTGAAACAGCAAAACGAAATGCCAAAAAAGACTGAACCTCAAAGTAAATTACTGAACCTAAGTTGCAAGAAGAAGAACTAAGAAACTAAAAATGATCGGTCGCACTTAGGTTGCGGCACAGCTACATTACCGAGGATGCAGACGACATGCGGAGAATTCAAGATGTTGGTATACAAAAGAATAGAAAAACAACCTTCCATCCTGCTGATCTGGCATGTTCAATTGCTGCAACCAGGTCGGCGTCGGTAGCCAGAAGTACTCTATCACCTTCGTCGTCATTGTACTGTTGAAAACGATTTTAAGTAAGGATTAAAAACGTACATAGGTCCACAAATTATACCCAAAAACAAAATCCCATCTACAAGATTTTGCTCGGCTTGTTGCTCACTTGGAGGCACACTGCATTAGCAAAGCTCAACCTCTTACCATAAGGTTTACATTCGCCTTCTTGTTTTCTGTTCCTAATCTGTATGCAATAGCAGACACAAGCTCTTCTAAGCTTTCTGAAACTGCATAAAGGAGGAGCCTATCAGAAGTTCTTCAGGAAGACAAACAAATTTATCATACTTCGTCAGTAAACCGCAATAGGGAAAGACGATAAGAAATGCACCAACCGCAACTGAATCTGTGCATTCGCCCTTTTCTGTCTTCAATTTTGAAAGAGAATGCATTGCCAACATGAGGGGGTGTTTGCTTTCCTTCAGCACTGTCTGAGGCTGCCGTACGAGATTCGTCACTGCACTATATAACAGAAGACTGATCAAACCATCTTCAGGAATGTAAGAGTAAATGCAAATCGAAGAAGAACAAACCTATGCCAGTCATAGTCTTCTGCAGGATGCAAGGCAAGTGCTGAATCCCAAAACTTCTGAACCATGGTATTTGCCACATCGTTTGGTCCAGAGGCTCCCTCAACCTAATGAGAACACACAAAAAGTCAGGATGATATGGTGATGAGAAATAAAAATAACGTATTTGTATGGTGCAACAAAACGATCATAGCTAACAGAATCTTTAATTCAACTAATGTAAAATATCGTGACTGAATCAGTTTGATGCAACAAAAATAGAACTCATGTGCCAGGGACTTCCCTTCAGAACGAAAGCTTCACCTTCCAAGAAAGTACTGTTCTTTCTCTTTAATATGAGGAAATAATGAAATGTGCAGTATGGTAGTGGAAACATAATAATTCATTCTTACCATGGAGATGGCTGTGTGGGTTAACTGTAGAGCGTCCAAACAGGCGACAATCTGTCCTCCTGTTCAAAGATTTAACTTAGATATGTACATAGAACGGAACTTTTCTTTGATGTTAGAATTCAGTACTTACTTTTGTCCGCAACAAGAATATGACGACATTTTCTATCTTGCATTGATTGTAGAGCCTCGAGGATTGATGTGTCCAATGTAGCACAATCAGGACTTGCAGTCATGACCTTCGGAAAGTTAACATCGCTTTAGGAGAAAAATAGGGCAAAAATCTTGATTGCTTAAAATATGGATGCTTCAGTTCTTTTGCCACACCTTTTCTACGAGAGTCACCTCTGGGGACAGATTTTGTGCCACTACTCGCAAAACCAAATCCTTGGAACTACAGTATGCTCAGCATCTTGGCGATAGTACTTAACAAATAAATGAGATGGGAAAACTTTAAAACTACGCGGATTTTGATAAGAACATACGTGAGAATGCCTTGCAGCATGTTCCCTGTCATGACAACCACTGAGTTAACTTGGTACTCTCTCATCTTTTTGGCAGCTACAGTTACCAGATCTGATGGACATACTGATGGAACACTACAAAGGATAAGCGACAGCAATGTTCAGTCGTAAGAAACAAAATCACATCATACATTTTTCTGGCAGTAGAAATTTGACCTGCTATTTTCAGTTATGATAGTTGATAAAGAAGGCTTGAACATGTGTTCTCGAAGATTTTCTATTAACGTGTGCGGACCTGAAGTAAGGACCCAAAATATGACATCAGCTAGTTAATCAAACAGACCTGAATGAAATGCATCATTGGTGATCATGAAAATTGAAATAAGTATTCTTGTAAAAAAAGTAGTCAATTTAATCATATTAAAAGAAACTGAAAAAGCAACCTGCAAATTCATTTCCCCACTGCCGTTCGACCCTTTCCATAGCAGCGGCAATAGCACTACCTTGTTCTGCTGCCTTTTCCATTCTAGAAATCGCATCATAGAGGAACTTGGTAATATCCAACATGGCAATGACCTCACCATGCTCCACTACAGGAAGATGCCGAAATTTGCCTGTATATGAATTCATATGACATGAAAGAAACCATGAAGATAAGATAGAAGAGGTCAATAAGAATGACAACAAAATCCCAGCATAAAACACGACAGAAATTTCTTAAGAGAACATTCTTGTACTTTCAGGCACACTATTCCTCTTGCAGTTCTTGCCTCTGGCTATTAGCTAGGATGTAATAAAATTGCTCCGAGTTACACTATTCCTCAATTCAAGATGACTCTCAGTTGCAGATTATTTGTTTTCTCACATATATTTTTAGAAAGGAGGCCTAAGTAGGTTTTATATTCGGCCACGACTTCAGTTACTGACAAAATACATCGCTATGATTATGACTGAAGGCGAAACTGGCAACAAATACTGCTAATTGTGGTACTGAAGAAAAACAACAAGCAGACCTTGGACCATCTTCTGCAGTGCCTCGGTGGCAATAAATAGTTCTGTGTATCCATCACTATTGATTCATAGAAAACCTGATGCTCGTCATTAACCACATCCAATTCCTTAAGAAAACCCCCCGAAAACCCAACAGTTTAATGTTTGTTATATCTATTCATTAAACCCAATCCCCCTTTCCAGTTTGTCCTAAATAGCAAAGCGCATGTCAGTCTCATTTTCCCTGAAAATATGATATGATTTTACATACTTGGCATCCGAAGAAATCAAGAAACTATGTTATCCACATGACCGTGCAGAATTGCAGCTCATCTCAAGAGACACTCGAAATTTTTGGGTCATCCAGCGCCAGCCCCAAGAATCGCATTATCATTCCCCTGCAGTTTAAAGTTGATATTCCCTGTTTTCACGTTGCAAAGACTCAAGACTCCTCGTGATGAGTTTCTGACCTCGGCCGTGACGATGCCTGAGAGCACCCCTTTGGCGTCGGTGAGCAGCGCGGCGTCGGCGCGCCTGGCGGCCATCCTCCTGCACGCCTCCGACACCGCGGTGGCCTCCGGGAGAGTCAGGGCCTTGGCCAGCCTGAGCTGCTTCACCGTCCTATCCTCCAGCGACGACCTACGCCACATTCATAAACACCGCATGTATAAATCGTTCGAATCAAAATCAAGCGGAAGGGAACGAACCGACGATCGGCGGAGAGCGTACGTTGGTGGTGCCTGGGCGGGCGAGGCGGGCGAGTTGGGCTTGGAGGAGGCGGCGGCGGGTTTCCCATTGGTCGCGCCGGCCTTCCCGTTGGGAGGGGCGGGGGCGGGGGCGGGGGGCTTGCTGCGGAGGAAGGCGGCCTGGTGGCGGCGAGTCTGCGGCGCGGCCATCGGCATCCGGCGGTCGCGGTGCGGGTGTGGTTTGAAATGGCGTTGAAGGCAAGGATGACAGAGTCAGAGAAGAGAGCAGGACGGAAAAACAGAAGAGAGTCGTCGCTCGCTCGCGCGCGTGCTGCTGCAGCCGGAGGTGGTCAAAACATATCTGCTGGTGTGCCGGTGCGTCTGGTGGAGTAGACGCGTACACCTAAAAACCTAGAGAGCGAACGTTCGGACACAGGTTTTAGCACGCGAATGCTCTCCTTGCTACTCCCTCCATTTCAAAATATTTGAAGCCCATCTCCTTGGCATCGCTTCTCTTCCGTCTCTCCCCCGAGTGCACGACCCACAGTAGCACCGAGAGCAGCCAAGAGCTCATGCTCATGCTCTCCGAGCGCTAGGGGCTGACTGAGCTCATGTCATGCTAAGGACTGCTCCGTCCGGGTGCTAAGTACCGAAGCATCGGCGGCTAGTCAATCACTCTATATATGTGCATACGTGCATGACAAGTGTTCGGTGAAATGCATCAACCAAAAGTAAGTTTTACTCCGTTGTACTCACTCCGTCCCTAATTACTTGTCGCACGTATGGATGTATCGAGATGTATTTTAGTTCTAGATACATCAATTTCAACGACGAGTAATTGGGGACGGAGGAAGTACTTAAGGATCGGCTAGGTCCGGCCAAAACTTAGTGGAGTAATATACTCCATTAAAGATTTACTTCACCGGATACTCCACTATTTTTAAAGGATCGGTTAGAAATGCCCTAACCCTTTTGGCATAGGCAACCACTGTCAGATTCACAAGTTGAAGTTTGCTAGGATGAGCGCTTAATGTCTAGGCATTTTAGGATAGAGATGCAAGTATACTCAACTAAAATTCGTGAAAATCAGCTACTAACAAGAGTTTTATTTGGAGAAAATAAACTACAAAAGTATTGTTAAGACTATTCTCTTCTCGGAGCTTGCTAGGGATTAAATAGAGAAATTTGAAACAACACGCATTGGCCCGAGCATGCACTTGGACAACAGTTGCATGTGCCTCATGATTCCGCCACATCTGACCAAAGCATGCATGGGACCATGCCACAGTAATCAAACACTAACACGCATGTTGTGACCCAACAAATTTCCAACTAACGACGCAATTATGGCCGACAAAATGCACGAGAGGGCCGTTGGGTCCTGCAAATCCTCTCCCGCGTAGTACAATGTGGATTCTAACTTGCAAGTGCCTTTTTGTAGTAGAGACTCGTGTATGGCGACGTGCAACGCTTGCATATGTAGCCTCCTCTCGGTGGGAA
This sequence comes from Triticum aestivum, assembly GCF_018294505.1. Lineage (NCBI taxonomy): Eukaryota > Viridiplantae > Streptophyta > Magnoliopsida > Poales > Poaceae > Triticum > Triticum aestivum. Next base: position 728,302,721 of record NC_057800.1, on the reverse strand, counting down.
AATTAGTTCAAACATGAACCAATCCATCCCAGCCCTTCTAATTCTCGTTCTTTATTGTCGCCTCTTGTATCCCTCCGACCAATATCTAGGGGCAAAATTCAACGATCGTGGTGATCTAGAGATCATGATAGTGGACCCAGGAAAGCTACTTCTGCTCGTCCCTATGGAAGATCCAACATTAGTCCTATAAAGAATGTTGGAGTACCCATCTCTTGGGGCTTTCTCAGCAATGAGCATTTTTTTTCGCGAATACGCAAAAGTGTGTATCATTTCATTGATAGGAAG
>NC_057800.1:728284768-728301980 GCF_018294505.1 Triticum aestivum | reverse complement strand
CTCGAGCCTTGTAAGGCAATGAGCCGTGCAATGAGCATTATCAAAACTGAGCTGCGAAATGAGTGAATGATGAATGGACGAATCATTGTTTGATGTGCTATATTGAGCGTGATGTATTTGCAAGCATTGATAATATTAAGATTATGTAGTGCTACCAAAAAATGAGGAAACACAAGGGGCTACTACCTCGTGCACTTTGTGATAATGGTATATTATGTATTTTGCAAAATTCATATGAAACAATCGCTTTAGTATATGTCCGGTGTCTTAATTTTAAATACTCGATTTTATGTTTGCATCTCCAGGTCCTTCTACTATTGCAGAAACCATGGCCTCGAATTAAGCAAGTCTTCATTAATTTCCTACCAAACAATGTTTGCAATGATGCACATTGTTAAACTGTCTGTTTTATCGAATTTCCTGTCCTGGTAATGATGAATTTATGTTTCGTCTTTAATGTGAATTTGTGGCATACTTCTAACACACATTGGTGTGCATGGTATTTTATTTATAGTCAATTAGTTTTAGCCATAGGCTTAGAAATTCTGGCTCCGCCTTTGATTGTAATCGCCTTCAACATTGGCATACTATACACATATTTAGCATCGGCGTCTCACCAACTAGAGAAAATGTCGTCTGAGCTACTATTGCCATAAAGAATCTAACATGCCTTTGATTCGCCGGACTTCTTCTTGGTTACTTAGGTCGCTTGCTTCAAACAACTCCATCTTACACCGACGAACTTCAAGGTCAAAATTTTCTTACCGAAACTTTGGGATCCTTTCCTTTCTTCAACTCATCTCTGGGAGAGCCGAAGCTTGTAGGGAAGGATGCGAGGCCATGTGGGAGATATAATCAGGCTAATTGGGATGGGGCAATAGATCTAGTCGTTGGCCAATTGAATAGCCATCAACTATCACGTGACAAGGTTGGTTTTTATAGGCCATCCTTCTGAATTCTCCAAACACCAGTTTGGAGTGTACCCTCGTTAACACTTGTATCTTAAACATATTCAGTTGCATTTAACTAGGGAAGGATGTCCGGGAGACCGAGGCAAGGTATGCCGCCATGTCCATCTCATACCCTAGCAAGTTCTTCCATGAGTGCCCATGACACGGTTGTTTGAGTCCGTCACCTTGTCAACCACTTTGAGCAAGTACGTACTTTGTACTTCTTCCTTGAGTGCACATCAACCTCCTACCTCTCTCATTATCAGATTTACCCAACGACATATTCCCTCTAGCGACCCCAGCAAGCCAATGAAACAAAAATAGACCGTAAGAATCACAACTTAAGAACCTTGATCAAATCAAAATTCAACAACATTGAATTTGTTAACTATCTTACAATATCCATGTAGAGAAGAATAGAAACCACATAAATATTCAAAATTCAAGTGTCGCACCCTGCTCATCAAAGAATTAACAATCTCGAATGGTGAAAATGCTAATAATGAACTCTGGCCACCATGCAACAAAACCATGAACTAAAAAAACCCAACCGCAATGGCAGGAGCAGGATAGTTCATGTGCTCTAGTAGTCATAGGTTCCTCGCACCCATGGAACTGTTGATAAAGAACAATGGACGCAATGCAATACTTTTAACAAGATATATAGCCAATCACGTACCTGGCAATCGCAAGTGTGGAAGTTTCATGTGCTCTTATTGTCATATGATCTAGCATTGGTGGAAATGGAGAGGTGTAGTAGGGAGGTCACTCATAGCTGGTCGGTGTAGATGAACATATACATCAAATCATGCTCCCTAGTGGACCTCTCATGTTATCAGCCTTCAGAGTTGTCCGAATTTTTACTTAGGACGGGTCTAGACGTCCAATCAGAGTTAACATTCCCGCCTAGGCCATTGTAATTGCATTCAATGTTGGCATATTATACAAAGCATGAATTTTGTGGTAATAACTACAAATCTCTCATCCTCTCTGACTAGATTTATTTTGTAAGCTTTGGAACTGGTCGGTTAAAATATCGACCTCTCCCTCAAGCATGGGTCCCATGTGCACTTCCTTTAGCCCAATACAAGAAACTTGCTCCCAGACATAGTTTTTTTTAAGTTTTGTAACTTGCCTCTCCCCCAATATGTCGGTCCCATATGCCCGTGCTTGCCAGAAGTCACGTTTTATATCTAGCTGTTAGAAGGGGGCATTTTTTTACGTACATTCAAGTAGCCCGATATCCCACCGATGACACAAGTTATTTTTTTTTTCATTTTCAATCTAAATCTCCCTTGTGTTGTAGTTGCTATCTCTTGATCTAAATGTGCTTCATGATGAGTATACTAAACATGATGGTTGCCTACTCTAGTGTACACAAGCCCCACCCACCGGGTAATACACGACAACTGAGGAGGTGGGCCGGTAGCGATTGAGGAGGAAGACGATGGTGCGGCGATGATGTCCTAATCCTATATCATGGCCATCATGTTGTACTCAATTTTCAATTCATGTTGAAACCATATTTGCAACATGATTGCACAACTCCTTTTTTAGGGCTAAACTCATTTTGTTAACATGGTCACATATTGTATAGTTGCAGATGCGACCTAATGGAGTAGCCCACTGGATTGTGCCAACCTTATACATGGGGCCCGCCATGGGTCTCCTAGTTGTGTTCTTTGTGCGCTACTCCTTCTCTCGAACAATCTTGGATACACTTGTTTTTTCTTATTGTCATGTTGTTTATGTTTAAGAATAAGCGATACATTAGATAGGAAATAATATAAGTAATACTTGTAAGAAGTGTGAATTAATTAGCGCACATGTAATACTTGTAAGAAGTCTTAATTAAACTATAGAGAGAATGATAAAATTTGGATGAGTAACCCAATCACTTGATCACACACACACACACACACCCGTGCAACTCAACAGTTGTTGTACAAGATGGTCAGAAACAAGAAATGTGCCTTTGCATATGACCAACCCGGTTAGTTCTTTTGCTTTTGGCAACCAAATATGAGCTCCAGCACCTGCCAGGATTATCCTGTGCAAGCGACCAAATAAGGGAAAGACAATAAAACTGCTAAATTCTTCTAGTATATAGCACTCACCTGTCAATACCAAGTATAAAATCAGTGTAACAAAAGTATTTTGTTTAATCCACCCCCCCCCACCCCCGGTCTAAAATGGCTTATTAGACTAAGAAATGAGTGGCCTCAGTGAAGGATAAGAGCAAGAGGGTTAGAGGAGAAATCACATTCTTATTGTCACCTTATATACAACGTACAAAAATAAACATAGCTATACAACTATATATAGTCAAGTTGTAAGGCACCAAGTGTGTATCTGTCATGCCACCCTAATCAAATTGATCGAGGAGCACCTTGAATATTCTGGTCAGTGCAATTACCATATATGCATAGACCAAAAATATAAGTTGAGTGTGCTTTTCTAAACACTCAATATATCGACGACGAGAAAGCCCCCCCCCCTCCCCGCGCTTTAGATTATAAACCAATGGCCAACAACAAAGTTCATCCAACAAGATAGTACAAGGTGCGAACAAAAATAAAGTTGAACAGTTTGTTATTTCGCAACCAACGCACCACGAGCTGTTGCAAATAGATTACATGGCACATCAGGTAATTAATGAAACAGATCTAAAAAAACAATGTACTTTGATACAACTTAGAGAAACCAATTAAATGACCTAGTTTTGGAAGCCTCGCCTTAGAGAGATGTAGTATAAGAAATTAATGAATGCTTACAATCCTAAGTGGTATGATTACTGAATCAAGTAACAAAAATTGTGAGGCTTTATGTTCAATTTTCTTACAACAAACTAGTGCATTACTATCTTTGATTACAAGCTAGTAGATCAAACATTTCAGAAATCACAAGTACCGTGAACAATATACAGAAACAACACACAAAGAATCCGGTAATTAATTCTCAGTGAACAAAATTAGTTGGACTACGAGCAATATCCGCAAATTGATAATACATCACATGCATAACCAGCGATTAATAAGAACCCGAACGATAAAACATGGACATTAGCAAGGAAGAAGATCCACCTATATAGGATGCACTCTATTGCTGTATTCAGAGTAACTAATTCTTGTCTGTTCTCTCTCCATTCTGCTTCTGATATCTCATATCTGCTATATGCATTCTATAAACCACTGGAGAATTATAGGCTTAGTTACCATTTACACATAATGACATAATAGTGAATCATGAATCCTCAAAACAAAAATGAGCTAGCAAGCGAAGAAAGAAACACAAATGGACACCATTTTTTCCCCAAAGGGGGGTATAACCCTGGAGTCATCACAAAAGTGGGCACCTGACGAAGATCCAATTAATCACCACCATTTGCTCCCAAATTGATGTGAGAGTGATCAATTACTATGCCGATATCATGATGAACACATATATTGCTCAATATACAGTGCACATGTGTAGCTAATCAAGCACTGAATTTCATTATTACTCACAAAAAAAACACGATTGATTAGACATCAAATCCAGAGGGGTGTAGCTCACCGGTGACTAGTGCCTGTCGAGCCTGGACATGCCAACCATGGAGGCCGCCACGGGGGCGTAGTAGTAATAGTGAGTCGACCCCGATACCACCTGAGTCGGGGCTCGCGTGCGGCGGAAGGCCATGCCGGAGAACCGCACGGCCACAAGCAGCGCCGTGCCGAGCTCCACGGCCATGGCGACGACTTCGTGCAGCCGGCAGATGCTCCTCCGCATGACCACCCCCAGCACCACATGGATCGTGCAGTCCATGGACGACATCGGTCGGCCGGCCAGACGGCCGGCGTCAAATGTGAGATCGACCCTCGCCGGTGCCGACGACCTAGCTTCTTTCTAGCTAGTTAGTTTTCTTTGGAAGCCTGGCGTTGTGTGTTCGATGGATCTAGCTAGCTTGCGGCGTGTGTTTTAGACGGCAGGTCTGTTGCTTTTGTCATCTACCTTCCAATATAGATTTGGTAGCTAGTGTATGTGATGCCGATGGCCCTCTGATGGATCGATGCGGGTTATGTAGATTCATGAATTTTTACCAACTTACTATTTGTAAACCTTAAACAATGAAATTAGTTAATGTTTTCATTGTCCAAAAAATAGTTAATCACACAGTAAGCGTGTTGGGGCAAGGAGAGGAATGCATGAAAACAGGACAAAGTTTTGTTTTCAATTTCTCACTTTCTTTCCAGAACATTTAGGTAGTACGACTTGTAGTTGTGGCTACTCCGTCATCTAAAAATGCAAGGTGTACACGGCAACAGAAAAATATGTTTTGCCAACAATTTAACTAGAAAAGTAGTCAAGTGACACAAAAATGATACGATCTTTGGATTAATATTCATAAGTATTTTTCACTGATGCCATTTGTGTTTCACATATATTTTTCACATTTGCAAGTCTAATTGTTAGGTAAATTTAGATATTGGAATATGTGCATGTCTTGGAAAAAGATGGAGTAGTTTCGAGCACAGAGAAAGGACTGGCTGATTATTAATTTTTGACAGAATGGATTTCTTTATTATTTTTTGGCTGAATTGCTTAATTAATTAACACCAATTTGTGGCATCTCATCAAATGTGGACATCCGTAAGCTTGCGCAGTTGCACTCGATTATTATAACTAGGCATAGTACCATGTTCTATTGACAAAAGAGCTAGGTACTGTATATCAGATCCTACCATGTGTGCATGTCGTCATTTCAGTTACTCAATGGCCACATCATGGTTGTATGTTTAGAGAATCTCTATATGCACGCCGTGGTGCATCCATGGCCTACTTGCACATTACTATTCCTCTCTCAACAAATGGGCACATCTCTTGTCATTTTTTTTGCGAGAAGATCTTGTCATTGTTAGTATAGACAAAAAATACTATTCACAAAACAAATTATGACTGTGCATAGTGTCGACTGAACGATTCAACTGTATGTAACACAACAAAAACTAAAAATTTAATCTCCAATGGAATGATTTGTAATGCATGTTTTTTCAGAAGACGGTGGCGGAAAGAACCATAGACTACCTAAATTCATGTGCACTAGAAGCTTACTAGACTGAATTTGCACCCAATTATAAGGGTTTGTCGATTTACATCATTTAACCTCGGTCAATGGCCTTTGACAAGACGGTATTTGTGCCAAGTGGCATTTTCTAGCACACACTTAACGGAAGGATGATTTTGAGTACTAGAAACTTCTAATGGAAAAACCGAGTAGTGTGACATAATTAGTGGCAAAATGATAAAAAAACGTGAAATTAAAAGTTCAATTATCGAATTCCAAGTGTTTTAGTCCTCCAAAATTCGCACAAATATCCTTTGAATTAAATATAATATAGCATCAAAAATGGAAAATCGTATATCTATTTTATCAAGGAATCCAATTTTTTTATTAATTTCATTACTACCTCCCAGGTTCTTAACATCTTGTCCTCAAAATTAATTTAAAAATTTATAAAAATATTAATTAAAAAGTCTTAATGAGGACGGCAAGGTCAGTCACTCACATGGGGCATAGCTTTTATCACCTTTGCCAACCTGCCGAGGTGACTGTAACACGATGTGCTCATTCCCATGTGCTTTGCACCGTCTTTGACACTTGATGTTCTCAATCAATCATGTTCAATGACCATGCATGACAAAAGTTTATGGCTTTCTTATTCAAATGACTTTTATAGAATTTAGAGCGTATGAATTCTTAGTAATTCTCCATGTGTAGGTCATTTTAATCGCTTATAATTTTTTCTAAGGATTTATTTGACACTATTTCAGAAAATTTCCATTCACTCAAACATTTTGCAAATATAGTATCTTTGTTTCCTTGTGGTGTGTCAAATACTCTGTATACTAATTCCTGTAACTTGCAGATCATATTTTTTATGTAACCTGCAGAAATTAGCATAAAAGAGTATTTGTCATACCATAGTCCTGGACTTTTTCTTGCCATTGTGTTTAACAAATCATGTGAATCAAAAGAGGATCTTAATAGGCTGGTGAATAATTTTTTCGCTTCGACACAGCCATACTAATTCTCGAGTAACACAAAATGCTTGTACATGTTTAAGGTGAAATTAAGCATAAGGGTTGGATGGGGTATTGCAAGCCTATATATGTCGTTGAAAATAAATACATTTTTAATAATTAATTAAATAAATAAATGTGTGTGAATATTTCTATAGTTGGACCACCCTGATCCATTGAGCTGGATACGCCATTGTATAGCCATGCTAGTATACAATATTGTGGGAATGGGTTTATATATACAAGAAAAGAGAGAAGCGGTCTATACGTGGGTGAAGTCAAAGAAACGGTAAGAAGCCCATTGTTGGACAGCGAACTCATCGTGTTCTCTGAACGTTTTAGTTGTGTAAAATTAAGTACAGTACCAGTCTGTTTAGAAATTGTTTGACCAGCCCCTTATGTAATACTTCTATTACTAGGAGTACATGGTACTGAACGGACGGTTGGCTGTGTGTGTGTGGAGGGCCCGGATGAGGACATGATGTGGTCATCGGCCGGTGGCACACATACCAAGGGTGGGTGTAGACATCTTGTCTTGGGTTAATTTGGCGTTTGCTTGATGGCCGTTGTCCCTGAGTCATCTCCATGCTGATTGATGCAAGGATACAATGCTTGTTTAATTTTGTTCTCCGTGAGTTGGTATGTGTGGGTGCATCCCACCTGGCATACATACATACTGTTCAAGCATAGGACCCAGCATAGTTTCGCGTCGGCCGGCAACGTGCGAGCAAGATTTTGGTCCCGACTGAAAAAAACATCTTGCGCGGCATTGAGATTTTAGTTACCGTGGTAACCAAGAATACTGAACAAATTTTTTTGAACGAATTTTACATTCGAATACAATTCATCCACATTTTAGTCTGAATTCGTTCAAATTCAAAACTTTTGGAATTTTTTTCTATGTAAGGTGATTTCTTGTGGGGTACTGGGATTTGTGGTTGCCGCCCGTTAACTAATTTTTTTTCCCGCGAGAACCCAAAACCTTGCGTGCGGGTACAGAGGTACACGCTGCAACTACTACCTCTATTCGGGTTTGTTAGTCCCTCTCGTATTTTAGGTTTGTGCGCTGGTTTCTTTATCCGGTGGACCCAAAGAATGAGGTCGTCGATGATTCGCTTAAGGGTGAAGATGTTGTGGTGGTTCTGTTGCTTGAAAGTCGTAGCGTTTCTGGAGTCCTATATCTTCCACAAGATGATGAGGAGGATGGAGTGCCAGATTAGCGCATCCACCCGGCCAGGGAGACGACAGTCCCAAAGGTCATCGATGGAGCTGGGGGGTGAGAGTCCGATCCGTTGCCCTATCCGCTGTGCATGCGGGCAGTCAATGAAGATGTGCGAACTGGTTTTGCCGTCAAACCCACATCATGGGCTGAGTGAGTCCAAGATGATGCGCTTGCGGATGAGGTTGCTTTTGGAGTTGAGACGTCCACGAAACACGAGCCATGCAAAGATCTTCACGTGGTTTGGAACGCATGCAAACCAGATGGCAACAACATGCACGTCACATCGTTGTCGCCAGGACCGGACGAGCGCTACCTCTATAGTGGACTAGCAAAATGTTAATGCTCCCTCCGGTCCTTATTACTCCATGTATTATATATTTTTCTCTAGTCAAACATTGTATAGTATGACCAAATTTATATTAAAAAATATCAACATCTACAATACCAAATATGTATACTATGAAACTACAGTTCATAACGAATCTAACAATATTGATTTGGCATTGTGATTTTTTATTATTTTTTCTATATGTTTGTTCAAAGTAGAGATAATTTGATTTTGGACAAAAAAAGGACCGGAGGGAGTACATGTTATCCAAAATTATATTGTTGGGTTCCTATTTGAATGTAGTTTGCAGTGATATTATTTTTGCTACATATAATTTATAATTTATTAGTTAATGTTATGGTCAAAATATGATGCAAAATACAAGGAGGATTAGTAAACCTGGGCTGGGAGGTGGTATGTTCCGACTTCCGAGGTGAAAACTTTCTCCTTTCGTAGTGTTACCATTTTATACTTGGCTTTTCCTTTTGCAAGTGAAAAGAAAAATCTCACCCACATCTCCAATGAAAATCTCTCACCCAACCTCCATTTGTCAGGGTGGGATTAAATTACAAGTAAATTGGTTTTGTACCTCTAAAGTTGTCGGTGGAGAATAATACTGATATTTCATCTTAGCTTGTCTACTTGGCATGATCCAAATGAAGGCCATGCGTTTGGCAGCTCTGATCCCGGCGTTTACAGTATCAGTAGGGACTTGGGTTTCTGTAATGTAATATGTGGATGTCACCCTTTTTAGGGTCTGTATGAACTTTTCTTTCTATCATCACATTGAAACGCAAGGCTTTTTACCTGTTGTTTAAAAAAATGGCTTTTCCGTTCTGACAGGATTGGTCCACTTATCAGTCTTACATGCCCCGAGACGTATATGAATTTGTTTGGACATCTCCTCCGTGGCTACTTCACCCTTTGCTCGCGCGCCACCACTCACCACAAAGCATGGCAAGAAAGATGGTATACAAAATTTATTTTTTGAGGGCAGAAAAATGATACAAATTGAGAGGGGAAATCAACACAAAATGGATCTGGCTGGAAGAACTCCATCTAGCGGCGAAATGACTATTGGGGCCGGCGATGGTGCGCCGGAGTTTCAACAGCTGACAGCCGAGCGCGCGGAGTCCGCTACGGCGGCGATGTCAGGAAGGTCCATCTTCATCGCCGTAGCGACGATGCCATGCCATGATGGACCGTCCCAGCACCGTCTCCATTCCCATTGTTCGATCCATTTTGCTGCTCATCAACCGACAGCGGAGGTGGATGGCCCATACTGACACTGAGAAGCTCCGGCGAAGGTCATCGTAGGCGGCCGCCGCCGCGCGTGGAACCGGCTTCCGGCACCGCAGGCGGCAGCCGTCCATTTATCTCATTAAGCCATCATACAATCCGCTACTGCATCCATTATTCAGGTTGGTTGCGTCCGTCGACACAACATATTCAGAAACTTTCCCCTGCATGCTCTGCTACTGCTCCCTGTAGGAAACACCCGTGCCCTGTCTAGTGTCTACACAGCATCCATGTCCATGTCCAAACGAAATTGTTGAAATTATTTAGTATGCCTTCCGTACATAGAAAACAATCAGTGATCCAACACGATATTCCATAAGAATCATTGCCACGAAATACAACATATAAACTGTCCTTTTCAGAAATGCAAACAGTGCAAGGAATAAATGTTCAGTTGAATACGTTTGATGCAAGAAGCAAACTTACACATACAACAATAACAAGAACATATGATCGAGATAATCTTGCATAATTAGAGGAGAACCCAAGCAAAGTGTAAGTTTGTCGAGATATCTAGCAGAACAAAGCAAAGTGATAGCTCGATATTCCCGACTGGGAGAAAATGCAGTAATCCATCTCCGTCCGCTGCAATACGACATAAATGTTGGAGACACCTCAATGTTCCTTGCCGTGCCTCATCTTGTTGCTCCATAGAAAAGAATCGACTTCCCTGAAAATCGGTGTCTCTACGGGAATGGTTGAACTCTCAAAATTACTCATGTGTTGCCGAGTTAATCAAACAGTGCTAACATATAGGACTGCTTTACTTCAAGCTATATGCAACTCAAATTTTATTGTGCACACTCAGACCTAGACATTTGCAAAGACTTGCCTACCGCTCGTTAATAAGAGAAACTATAACTAATCAAATGTTGGAAAAAATGTTGGTAGAGATGTGCATTGTCGATTTAAATGAAGCATCTCCAATTTTTGAATCTGCATAGATCTACGGAAGCCTTGCTACAACAAAAAGAAAGGTGCAGTATTATGGTGAGCTACAGACCAAACTAGAAGTTTGGAAACTAACAGACAGACTAGAGACAGGAGATTTGAGGTGGAAATTTGAACGTACCATGAATTACCACCAAAACCTCCATGCTGTTTGTTAGTAACATTGGATATCGATTTTAATGTGAGCATGGCCGGGATGCATGTTGATAGCGCTCCTAATGGCTGACTCTGCGCTTCTCTGTTCAGATTCAGTCTCACTCCCAATCCCCACAGAGATTCTTTCAAGTGCTAACAAGTGCTCGATGCCTGTAGGTGTGGTGCTCTCGTCCTGCTTCCACCCCCTGGCGTTCAAAGGTAGAGAGAGGCTCTGGAGCTTAGGCATTGCTCCGGCTTGGAAGGTCAGTTGTGGCATGACAGTCCAGTAGACAACAAACCGCTTCAGGATTGCGAATGATGTCCCATAGATGACAATTGTTTCTTCCAGGGCTCTATTGAACGTTAATTCTAGGTCCATGAGGGCGGGTAACTCCGCGAGAATACCAACATCATCCTTGTCTAGCTTATCAACAGTGATATGCAAGCTCTGGAGGTTATGGAGTTCCCCAATCCAGTTTGGGACCCGGGATATTCGCATCATGGAGAGTCCCATGAGGTTGGGGGGAGGAGGCGACAAGGTTAGTGCCTCAGGTATCCAAGAATCAGGTGAAAATACATTCAGGGAGTCGAGGTTACAAAGTTTCCCCAAAGAAGAGTTTAGAACATCCATGTCCACATCTTCAGAAAAACCGGTTCTGAGGTACAGAAGTCTCAGATTGGTGAGCTCTCCTAGGCCCTTGATACTGTCGATTGAGGTGTGCAGCGTGTCAAACCATCTCAGACGCTGTAGATATTTCATTTTACCGATGCCCTCAGGCAACAAACACGGCAGGTGAAAAATATGCAGAGACAACAAACACGGCAGGTGAAAAATATCCATTGGGATACAGGACCCATCTATATCAAATGTTTCCAACTTTTGTAGCCCTCTAATCTGCGTTGGTAGCTGGCAGTTATCACAGCCTTCAATCTGTATATGTCGCAGCTGATATAACTTACACAATCCTGTCAGGTCGATTTTCCGGTTGTCATCAACAGAACTAGAACTGAAGTCAGCTATAAACACTCGAAGATACTTGAATTCTGCCAATGAAGGTATATTCGTGGAGCCTCTCCAGTTTGCAAATGATCGCACTTGTGACATATTAACGTCCCTTGGCAATGTTGCACCATCCAAGTTGAAGAGCATCCGACGGGGCTTTTGAAGCTGTCCTGTAATGGCCTCTGGGTTGTCTACTACAGTGATAAAATTTTGTTCCGCAGATTTGTACAGGATAAGATCCAACAACATATCGTGTACTTTGCAAGTTAACACTGACCCATGCATGTCAATCTGTACAGGTTGAATAAGACTCATGTTGACAAGCTCATTAAAATAACTTATCGCAATCTGTTTTGGATTTTGTCCATGTGCTTTACTAACAAAGCCTTCAGAAACCCATAGGCTTACCAACTCGTGCCTATATATTTCAGAGTCCTCCAGAAACATACCAAGATACAAGAAGCATGTCTTGAGGTGGTGAGGAAGATTTTTGTAGCTAAGGTTCAAGATCTGTCTCATTGCTTCCAAGGTAAGATTTGTGCCTGACACTGACCCCAATGAATTCAGTACATGTTTCCACCTCTCCTTTTGGTTGGAACGATCACTTGCCAATAGGCTGGATATGCTAATGATTGCAAGTGGCAAACCACCACACTTCTTGAGAATCTCAACTGAAACATCTCTGAGTTGACCTGGACAAGCTTTTTCAGAGCAAAATATCCTACCAAAAAACAATTTCCTTGAGTCTTCTTCACTAAGAGGTTTCATTTCAAGAATGTGCTCATGGTGACCGAAACAACATGCCCCAGCCACAGTCTTGATTCTTGTAGTTACTATTAATCTACTACCAAGATTATTTTCTGGGAAAGCACATTTAATAATATTCCATGCTGATACATCCCATAGATCATCGATAATAACCAAGTACCTGCAAGAATATCAGTACAACGGTAAGTAAATTAACACAAGATATCAAATATTTCAACAGGTTAAAGGTAGACGAAAAATATTTCTTATCAAGTTAACATTGATTCTCGTATAGAAGAACATAATATTAAATCATTTAAGGAAATCCAACTATCAGAGGCACATGTAAACAACAACAATATACAAAGTAAAAATAAGTACCTCTTGTTTTTTAGATTTTCTCTGACTTGGTCGAGAAGAACATTTAACTCACAGTCATGACAATATTGTCCACACCCAAGTTGGGTTAATAAACTATGCAGAAGTTTTGGCATATTTGACTTTTGAGACACCGGCAAAAATGCACCACACTGAAATTTCCCCTCCAGCTTATGGTATACCTGATTGGCATGTGTTGTTTTTCCCAAACCTCCAAAACCAATAACTGATACAATCTTCAACTTCTTCTCCTCATCTTTTAGCCAATTGACAAGCATATTGGTTGGGCCATCCATACCAACAACTTTAGATGATTCTTCATAGAGTGCCACAACGCGTTGGTCAACTGCCACATTGCCCGATTTGGGGATATCAATCTTATATCTTTCACGCCGCTCACTTGTTTCACGCACAAGTTTCTTGATGTCCCCAGTCTGCCCAGCGATCTGATGGCGGCCCCTTGAAGTTTTGAGGCGTTGAATGGTGTCTTGGATAAAACCAGTTTTTTTGCTTTTCTCCCCAATTTTGCACATGAAGTCATCGATAACATCCTCGATGTCATACGACATCTCCCTGACCGTGTCCCTCCAGCTAGCGGTGTGTTTATCCAGCGTATCCACATCCGCAAGGCTCTCTAGAGCATCCTTCATGCTGCTCAGTTCATCGCTGATATGCTTCACCTCCTTCCTCAGGTTCTTTAGCTTGGCAAACTCCTCTCCCATCAAAGTGGCCAGCTTACCCAGGAGAGAGTTCATCACCCCGGTTGAAGCGCTCACCATTATTCCATTCATCTCTGGCTGGACAACTATTTATCTTTGCTCTTTAGTTATACATGTGATGTACCTGAAAATTTGAAACAGCCTGCTGAATGAAGGAAATTTCTAGCAAAAAGGCCAAGAAACAAATGGGGCAGAGACTTCAACAGTCCATCCATATATAACATCAGGTTTTATTTCTGATGATTTCAGAGCATTGACCAGGAGGCAGGAGGACCATGTTTTTCAGAGCATCCATATAGGGCATCATTCTCTTTGCCAGGTTTCCCCCAGACTTTGTAACTGAACCTTCAGCTAAAATATTACAGTATACGCAGTCTTTACAAGAGGCGAAGATAGACAGAGTTTTAGACGTTTTTCTTTGATAGGAGACCTTGACTATATGGCAGAACCCGGAAGCAATTACGCAGCCAGGTGAGCCTGTTAAGTGAACCTGATAGGTCAGGTGCTTTTAACAAAATCGGGAGAACTCTCTTTTTTGAAATAAAGAAGGGTTCCCCCTTCCGATTTCCAACAGCGAGCTACATAGGTTCAGTACTACTAATCTAAAAGGACCAACATCACCATAAAACTACTGCCAGCAGGGGAAATAAAAGGAGGTGCACTCCAGACATATCCAGGAAATGTCACCAGACATCCGAACAAAAACGAAACCAAACTGGCTTAAACAGCCCACGACATCTCAGTCTGGCCACTTACAGGAACAGCAAAATATAAACCCAACCACACGCCCAGCTTGCAGGAACAGAAATACTGCAGAAGACTACTATAGGGTCACTCCTAACAGCAAAAGCCAAAGTCTTCAGAGCTTCAGGGAGACGCCCAGCTTGGGGCTGTCAGGTCCTTGAATCATTCTTTGATTACGAATCAGCTGGATTTTCGTTACAAGTTGATTTCACTTGAGGATCAAACTGTTTTGTTGGTTGGTGGTCGGAATACGAATTTTGGCAAGGGATTAGCACTAAGCCTTCTTGCATGTCTGATTTATATGATAACCTGTTTCCTTCTTATACGGGTAAAAAGATAGAATGTTCGTTATGATTGGAGTCTATGGATGAGACGAAATAATTGGTACTAATTCCAAGGGATTAGACCTTCAGAGTACAGATCCTACCAATGTATAGTAGCTTTTTTTTCCTCTGTCACATCTTAAACACATGGGCAAAACTTCAGAAAGGCGCACGACGAACGCTGATGCAACAGGGGGGCTGCAAAATGGCTAAGATGACACATGAATTTATGGGTGGCGACACGGCTAGGACACGAAGAGACTGGCAATGTAATCTCGTACGGCATGAACACCCCAGATCCACCCGGCCGGGCGTTTACTCTCTTTTCAGAAGAAAAGAAAAACTAGATCCAGTCCGAGATCTAAAATCATACTCCGTACGATTTAACCGACCCTCAGAATAAAATGCAGGAAGCTGAAGACATGGAGATAGACCTGAGCAACAGTCAAGTTGATCAGCAGCAGTTTTCCGATGGAGAGGTACAAGAACAGACGACGTAGAGGGGGGGCTGCTAACCTCAGTCAGGTATCCTCCTCGTCTAGTTGCATTTTCTCTCGTCTGTGTACCTCCTCCCATTCTTTCATATTTCTGAACTAAACCTGTTTTCGGTAATCTCTTCAACCTAGCCGTGGGATATTTTTTCTGTTTTCTCATGTTAAGGTCTTACAAGCATCTACGGCCGGACTCCCTATCTCATTGGGCAGATGGACCGGTCAATGACCGGTCACTTTTCCCCGACCCAATTAGACTCCTCAAACAGCACGACCCGCACCGCTCATACTCAGCCCATATATGAGCACTAGTAGGAAAAGGGCCATTTGTCCCGGTTCATAAGGCCCATTTGTCCCGGTTGGGGAACCGGGACTAAAGGGTCGGTACTAAAGCCCTACACCTTTAATCCCGGTTCTTATACCAACCGGGACAGATGGCGCTCCACGTGGCCGCTGCGGCTTGCCCTGGCAAGGGGGCCTTTTGTCCCGGTTGGTAGCATCAACCGGGACCAATAGGCGTCCACGCGTCAGCATTTTAGAGGTTGAAGTTTTTTTTTGAAAGGGGGGTGGGTTAGGGGGTTTTGAGGGGTTAATTTAGGTGTTTCATATATTGTGTTAGCTAGCTAATTAAAAGTAATTATCAACTCAACAAATTAAATTAGAGTGATGAGATACATATGATAATTCAAATACAAGATACTCAAGATGTCCATAACCGGGGACACGGCTAACCATGGTTAGATTGTACACTCTGCAGAGGTTTGCGCACTTTTCCCCACAAGACTCGATCTCCTCCGTTGGATTTCTCGCACTACATGGTGTTTGAGAAAGGAATGACCGAGACACAGTCTTTCAGAAGCATTAACTCTAACCCCGGGTAGACAGTACCAACCTACATCCCCTACATCTGGTAGCCTACCACTGGAAGAGGTCATGCAACATACTCAACTATGCTAGAGCCCATAATAGTTTGTGGCTGCACACGGAAGTTTCTAGCGTGAAAAATCTCACGATCCCTTTGAGCCTGGGTGGCGGACCATAGGATGATCACACGGGTACTCCGGGATATCCTAGGACAACACTGGTTTCTCCAGGTGCCCAAAACAAACAATCCACCCGGATGTATATTAAAGTTGTCACCTTAAGTTGAACCATTAAATAAACATCTCACATCTGTCATGGATTCACTCACCCAAACCACGTCTATGAGCATAGCATGGCAAAATAGCATAACGTAGAAGTAACTCCCAAGGGTTTGATATAAAAAGGACAATAGGTTCTACCTCATCAACTACTTCCCATTACCCACAAGTTACCCACAAGTTAATCACATCCAAAGGGGGGGGGGGGGCTGCTAATCTCAGTCAGGTATCCTCCTCGTCTAGTTGCATTTTCTCTCGTCTGTTTACCTCCCATTCTTTCATATTTCTGAACTAAACCTGTTTTCGGTAATCTCTTCAACCTAGCCGTGGGATATTTTTTTTCTGTTTTCTTATGTTAAGGTCTTACAAGCATCTAAGGCCGGACTCCCTATCTCACTGGGCAGATGGACCGGTCAATGACCGGTCACTTTTCCCCGACCCAATCAGACTCTCAAACAGCACGACCGACACCGCTCATACTCAGCCCATATATGAGCACTAGTAGAAAAAGGGCCATTTGTCCCGGTTCATAAGGCCCATTTGTCCCGGTTGGGGAACCGGGACTAAAGGGTCGGTACTAAAGCCCTACACCTTTAGTCCCGGTTCTTATACCAACCGGGACAGATGGCGCTCCACGTGGCCACTGCGGCTTGCCCTGGCAAGGGGGCCTTTTGTCCCGGTTGGTAGCAGCAACCGGGACCAATAGGCGTCCACGCGTCA
>NC_057800.1:728281875-728284440 GCF_018294505.1 Triticum aestivum | reverse complement strand
CAACAAATTAAATTAGAGTGATGAGATACATATGATAATTCAAATACAAGATACTCAAGATGTCCATAACCGGGGACACGGCTAACCATGGTTAGATTGTACACTCTGCAGAGGTTTGCGCACTTTTCCCCACAAGACTCGATCTCCTCCGTTGGATTTCTCGCACTACATGGTGTTTGAGAAAGGAATGACCGAGACACAGTCTTTCAGAAGCATTAACTCTAACCCCGGGTAGACAGTACCAACCTACATCCCCTACATCTGGGAGCCTACCACTGGAAGAGGTCATGCAACATACTCAACTATGCTAGAGCCCATAATAGCTTGTGGCTGCACACGGAAGTTTCTAGCATGAAAAATCTCATGATCCCTTTGAGCCTGGGTGGCGGACCATAGGATGATCACACGGGTACTCCGGGATATCCTAGGACAACACTGGTTTCTCCAGGTGCCCAAAACAAACAATCCACCCAGATGTATATTAAAGTTGTCACCTTAAGTTGAACCATTAAATAAACATCTCACATCTGTCATGGATTCACTCACCCAAACCACGTCTACGAGCATAGCATGGCAAAATAGCATAACGTAGAAGTAACTCCCAAGGGTTTGATATAAAAAGGACAATAGGTTCTACCTCATCAACTACTTCCCATTACCCACAAGTTACCCACAAGTTAATCACATCCAAGGGGGGGGGGCTGCTAATCTCAGTCAGGTATCCTCCTCGTCTAGTTGCATTTTCTCTCATCTGTTTACCTCCCATTCTTTCATATTTCTGAACTAAACCTGTTTTCGCTAATCTCTTCAACCTAGCCGTGGGATATTTTTTCTGTTTTCTCATGTTAAGGTCTTACAAGCATCTACGGCCGGACTCCTTATCTCATTGGGCAGATGGACCGGTCAATGACCGGTCACTTTTCCCCGACCCAATTAGACTCCTCAAACAGCACGACCGGCACCGCTCATACTCAGCCCATATATGAGCACTAGTAGGAAAAGGGCCATTTGTCCCGGTTCATAAGGCCCATTTGTCCCGGTTGGGGAACCGGGACTAAAGGGTCGGTACTAAAGCCCTACACCTTTAATCCCGGTTCTTATACCAACCGGGACAGATGGCGCTCCACGTGGCCGCTGCGGCTTGCCCTGGCAAGGGGGCCTTTTGTCCCGGTTGGTAGCATCAACCGGGACCAATAGGCGTCCACGCGTCAGCATTTTAGAGGTTGAAGTTTTTTTTTGAAAGGGGGGGTGGGTTAGGGGGTTTTGAGGGGTTAATTTAGGTGTTTCATATATTGTGTTAGCTAGCTAATTAAAAGTAATTATCAACTCAACAAATTAAATTAGAGTGATGAGATACATATGATAATTCAAATACAAGATACTCAAGATGTCCATAACCGGGGACACGGCTAACCATGGTTAGATTGTACACTCTGCAGAGGTTTGCGCACTTTTTCCCACAAGACTCGATCTCCTCCGTTGGATTTCTCGCACTACATGGTATTTGAGAAAGGAATGACCGAGACACAGTCTTTCAGAAGCATTAACTCTAACCCCGGGTAGACAGTACCAACCTACATCCCCTACATCTGGTAGCCTACCACTGGAAGAGGTCATGCAACATACTCAACTATGCTAGAGCCCATAATAGCTTGTGGCTGCACACGGAAGTTTCTAGCATGAAAAATCTCACGATCCCTTTGAGCCTGGGTGACGGACCATAGGATGATCACACGGGTACTCCGGGATATCCTAGGACAACACTGGTTTCTCCAGGTGCCCAAAACAAACAATCCACCCAGATGTATATTAAAGTTGTCACCTTAAGTTGGACCATTAAATAAACATCTCACATCTGTCATGGATTCACTCACCCAAACCATGTCTACGAGCATAGCATGGCAAAATAGCATAACGTAGAAGTAACTCCCAAGGGTTTGGTATAAAAAGGACAATAGGTTCTACCTCATCAACTACTTCCCATTACCCACAAGTTACCCACAAGTAAATCACATCCAAGGGGGGGGGGGGCTGCTAATCTCAGTCAGGTATCCTCCTCGTCTAGTTGCATTTTCTCTCGTCTGTTTACCTCCTCCCATTCTTTCATATTTCTGAACTACACCTGTTTTCACTAATCTCTTCAACCTAGCCGTGGGATATTTTTTTCTGTTTTCTCATGTTAAGGTCTTACAAGCATCTAAGGCCGGACTCCCTATCTCATTGGGCAGATGGACCGGTCAATGACCGGTCACTTTTCCCTGACCCAATCAGACTCCTCAAACAGCACGACCGGCACCGCTCATACTCAGCCCATATATGAGCACTAGTAGAAAAAGGGCCATTTGTCCCGGTTCATAAGGCCCATTTGTCCCGGTTGGGGAACCGGGACTAAAGGGTCGGTACTAAAGCCCTACACCTTTAGTCCCAGTTCTTATACCAACCGGGACAGATGGCGCTCCACGTGGCCACTGCGGCTTGCCCTGGCAAGGGGGCCTTTTGTCCCGGTTGGTAGCAGCAACTGGGACCAATAGGCGTCCACGCGTCAGCATTTTAGAGGCTGGAGTT
>NC_057800.1:728279435-728281608 GCF_018294505.1 Triticum aestivum | reverse complement strand
GTGATGAGATACATATGATAATTCAAATACAAGATACTCAAGATGTCCATAACCGGGGACATGGCTAACCATGGTTAGATTGTACACTCTGCAGAGGTTTGCGCACTTTTCCCCACAAGACTCGATCTCCTCCGTTGGATTTCTCGCACTACATGGTGTTTGAGAAAGGAATGACCGAGACACAGTCTTTCAGAAGCATTAACTCTAACCCCGGGTAGACAGTATCAACCTACATCCCCTACATCTGGTAGCCTACCACTGGAAGAGGTCATACAACATACTCAACTATGCTAGAGCCCATAATAGCTTGTGGCTGCACACGGAAGTTTCTAGCATGAAAAATCTCACGATCCCTTTGAGCCTGGGTGGCGGACCATAGGATGATCACATGGGTACTCCGGGATATCCTAGGACAACACTGGTTTCTCCAGGTGCCCAAAACAAACAATCCACCCAGATGTATATTAAAGTTGTCACCTTAAGTTGAACCATTAAATAAACATCTCATATCTGTCATGGATTCACTCACCCAAACCACGTCTACGAGCATAGCATGGCAAAATAGCATAACGTAGAAGTAACTCCCAAGGGTATGATATAAAAAGGACAATAGGTTCTACCTCATCAACTACTTCCCATTGCCCACAAGTTACCCACAGGTTAATCACATCCAAGGGGGGGGGGGGGTTGCTAACCTCAGTCAGGTATCCTCCTCGTCTAGTTGCATTTTCTCTCGTCTATTTACCTCCTCCCATTCTTTCATATTTCTGAACTAAACCTGTTTTCGGTAATCTCTTCAACCTAGCCGTGGGATATTTTTTTTTCTGTTTTCTCATGTTAAGGTCTTACAAGCATCTAAGGCCGGACTCCCTATCTCATTGGGCAGATGGACCGGTCAATGACCGGTCACTTTTCCCCGACCCAATTAGACTCCTCAAACAGCACGACCGGCACCGCTCATACTCAGCCCATATATGAGCACTAGTAGGAAAAGGGCCATTTGTCCCGGTTCATAAGGCCCATTTGTCCCGGTTGGGGAACCGGGACTAAAGGGTCGGTACTAAAGCCCTACACCTTTAATCCCGGTTCTTATACCAACCGGGACAGATGGCGCTCCACGTGGCCGCTGCGGCTTGCCCTGGCAAGGGGGCCTTTTGTCCCGGTTGGTAGCAGCAACCGGGACTAATAGGCGTCCATGCGTCAGCATTTTAGAGGCTGGAGTTTTTTTTTTGAAAGGGGGGGTAGGGGGTTTTGAGGGGTTAATTTAGGTGTTTCATATATTGTGTTAGCTAGCTAATTAAAAGTAATTATCAACCCAACAAATTAAATTAGAGTGATGAGATACATATGATAATTCAAATACAAGATACTCAAGATGTCCATAACCGGGGACATGGCTAACCATGGTTAGATTGTACACTCTGCAGAGGTTTGCGCACTTTTCCCCACAAGACTCGATCTCCTCCGTTGGATTTCTCGCACTACATGGTGTTTGAGAAAGGAATGACCGAGACACAGTCTTTCAGAAGCATTAACTCTAACCCCGGGTAGACAGTATCAACCTACATCCCCTACATCTGGTAGCCTACCACTGGAAGAGGTCATACAACATACTCAACTATGCTAGAGCCCATAATAGCTTGTGGCTGCACACGGAAGTTTCTAGCATGAAAAATCTCACGATCCCTTTGAGCCTGGGTGGCGGACCATAGGATGATCACATGGGTACTCCGGGATATCCTAGGACAACA
Source organism: Triticum aestivum (assembly GCF_018294505.1). Classification (NCBI taxonomy): domain Eukaryota; kingdom Viridiplantae; phylum Streptophyta; class Magnoliopsida; order Poales; family Poaceae; genus Triticum; species Triticum aestivum. The sequence goes on along the minus strand of NC_057800.1, from coordinate 728,279,857 downwards.
CTGGTTTCTCCAGGTGCCCAAAACAAACAATCCACCCAGATGTATATTAAAGTTGTCACCTTAAGTTGAACCATTAAATAAACATCTCATATCTGTCATGGATTCACTCACCCAAACCACGTCTACGAGCATAGCATGGCAAAATAGCATAACGTAGAAGTAACTCCCAAGGGTATGATATAAAAAGGACAATAGGTTCTACCTCATCAACTACTTCCCATTGCCCACAAGTTACCCACAGGTTAATCACATCCAAGGGGGGGGGGGGGTTGCTAACCTCAGTCAGGTATCCTCCTCGTCTAGTTGCATTTTCTCTCGTCTATTTACCTCCTCCCATTCTTTCATATTTCTGAACTAAACCTGTTTTCGGTAATCTCTTCAACCTAGCCGTGGGATATTTTTTTTTCTGTTTTCTCATGTTA